>NC_044037.1:6152023-6340761 GCF_901765095.1 Microcaecilia unicolor | reverse complement strand
GAAAACTGCATGGAGCAGAGTTACAGAAATAATAACATCAAAGCTCCATGAAAATACTGGAGTAGCCTAGATGGAACGGAGTTACAGTAATAAATAATATCAAAGCTCCATGAAAACATTGGAGTAGCCTACATGGAGTGGAGTTACAGTAATAAACATCAAAACTCCATGAAAATACTGGAGTAGGCTGCATGGAGCGGAGTTACAGTAATAACAGCAGAGCTGCATGAAAATACTGGAGTAGCCTGCATGGAGCGGAGTTACAATAATAAACAATATCAAAGCTCCATGAAAATACTGGAGTAGGCTGCATGGAGCGAAGTTATAGTAATAACAGCAGTGCTGCATGAAAATACTGGAGTAGGCTGCATGGAGCGGAGTTACAGTAATAAACAACATCAAAGCTTCATGAAAACACTGGAGAAAACTGCATGGAGCTGAGTTATAATAATAAACATCAAAGCTCCATGAAAACACTGGAGTAGGCTGCATGGAGTGGAGTTACAGTAATAAACAACATCAAAGCTCCATGAAAATACTGGAGTAGGCTGCATGGAGCGGAGTTACAGTAATAACAGCAGTGCTGCATGAAAGCAGGGGAGAAAACTGCATGGAGCAGAGTTACAGAAATAAATAACATCAAAGCTCCATGAAAATACTGGAGTAGCCTAGATGGAACGGAGTTACAGTAATAAATAATATCAAAGCTCCATGAAAACATTGGAGTAGCCTACATGGAGTGGAGTTACAGTAATAAACATCAAAACTCCATGAAAATACTGGAGTAGGCTGCATGGAGCGGAGTTACAGTAATAACAGCAGAGCTGCATGAAAATACTGGAGTAGCCTGCATGGAGCGGAGTTACAATAATAAACAATATCAAAGCTCCATGAAAATACTGGAGTAGGCTGCATGGAGCGAAGTTATAGTAATAACAGCAGTGCTGCATGAAAATACTGGAGTAGGCTGCATGGAGCGGAGTTACAGTAATAAACAACATCAAAGCTTCATGAAAACACTGGAGAAAACTGCATGGAGCTGAGTTATAATAATAAACATCAAAGCTCCATGAAAACACTGGAGTAGGCTGCATGGAGTGGAGTTACAGTAATAAACAACATCAAAGCTCCATGAAAATACTGGAGTAGGCTGCATGGAGCGGAGTTACAATAATAAACAATATCAAAGCTCCATGAAAATACTGGAGTAGGCTGCATGGAGCGAAGTTATAGTAATAACAGCAGTGCTGCATGAAAATACTGGAGTAGGCTGCATGGAGCGGAGTTACAGTAATAAACAACATCAAAGCTTCATGAAAACACTGGAGAAAACTGCATGGAGCTGAGTTATAATAATAAACATCAAAGCTCCATGAAAACACTGGAGTAGGCTGCATGGAGTGGAGTTACAGTAATAAACAACATCAAAGCTTCATGAAAACACTGGAGAAAACTGCATGGAGTGGAGTTACAGTAATAAACATCAAAGTTCCATGAAAACATTGGAGAAAGCTGCATGGAGCAGAGTTACAGAAATAAATAACATCAAAGCTCCATGAAAATACTGGAGTAGCCTACATGGAACGGAGTTACAGTAATAAACAATATCAAAGCTCCATGAAAATACTGGAGTAGGCTGCATGGAGCGGAGTTACAGTAATAACAGCAGTGCTGCATGAAAATACTGGAGTAGCCTACATGGAACGGAGTTACAGTAATAAATAATATCAAAGCTCCATGAAAATACTGGAGTAGGCTGCATGGAGCGGAGTTACAGTAATAACAGCAGAGCTGCATGAAAGCACTGGAGAAAACTGCATGGAATGGAGTTACAGTAATAAACATCAAAGTTGCATGAAAACAGTGGAGAAAACTGCATGGAGTGGAGTTACAGTAATAAACATCAAAGTTCCATGAAAACATTGGAGAAAACTGCATGGAGCAGAGTTACAGAAATAAATAACATCAAAGCTCCATGAAAATACTGGAGTAGCCTACATGGAACGGAGTTACAGTAATAAACAATATCAAAGCTCCATGAAAATACTGGAGTAGGCTGCATGGAGCGGAGTTACAGTAATAACAGCAGAGCTGCATGAAAATACTGGAGTAGCCTGCATGGAGTGGAGTTACAGAAATAAACAACATCAAAGCTCCATGAAAATACTGGAGTAGGCTGCATGGAGCGAAGTTATAGTAATAACAGCAGTGCTGCATGAAAATACTGGAGTAGGCTGCATGGAGCGGAGTTACAGTAATAAACATCAAAGTTCCATGAAAACATTGGAGAAAGCTGCATGGAGCAGAGTTACAGAAATAAATAACATCAAAGCTCCATGAAAATACTGGAGTAGCCTACATGGAACGGAGTTACAGTAATAAACAATATCAAAGCTCCATGAAAATACTGGAGTAGGCTGCATGGAGCGGAGTTACAGTAATAACAGCAGAGCTGCATGAAAGCACTGGAGAAAACTGCATGGAATGGAGTTACAGTAATAAACATCAAAGTTGCATGAAAACAGTGGAGAAAACTGCATGGAGTGGAGTTACAGTAATAAACATCAAAGTTCCATGAAAACATTGGAGTAGCCTAGATGGAACGGAGTTACAGTAATAAATAATATCAAAGCTCCATGAAAATACTGGAGTAGGCTGCATGGAGCGGAGTTACAGTAATAACAGCAGAGCTGCATGAAAGCACTGGAGAAAACTGCATGGAATGGAGTTACAGTAATAAACATCAAAGTTGCATGAAAACAGTGGCGAAAACTGCATGGAGTGGAGTTACAGTAATAAACATCAAAGTTCCATGAAAACATTGGAGAAAGCTGCATGGAGCGGAGTTATAGTAATAAACAACATCAAAGCTCCATGAAAATACTGGAGTAGCCTACATGGAACGGAGTTACAGTACTAAGCTTTTCCAAAAGAGCTCTGACTGCTTTAGTTTATAGATAGAGAAATGAGAACAGAGGAGAGGGTGGGAGGGATAAGGGGGGTCTTTTGTTAATGGAGGAGGAGTGAACGCCCCCCCCCCCCCTTTGTGCAGTTCACTTGGAATACAGAGACCAGTATAGAGAACATTTTGCAATGGTATTTTTTCTGGCAAGGCAACAGTGAGGTGCGTGTGGGCAGTGCAGAGGGTACACGAGAGGCAGGGGTGCCCAAACTGTGCCCCTTCCATTGTCTCTGCCGTCATCTACTGAGCACTAGGGGCACATTTCCAGCTTTCTGAGGATTTGCCCCCCTGACTCCCTCTTGATCCCTTTGTCCACCCCAGATCAAGCAGACACTAATCTGATCTGTATTAGCAGATTTATAATTCTGATCGTCTTGCTCACTTCCCTTAATCAGAACTACCGGCCCATGCACGGATTAAGACAGAACCCGAACCGGACCAGCCTGTTTGAATCAGCTGGCAGCATTAACACAGATGCCACACTGCCCCCTCCCCCCACCCTAGTCCGTCCCCTACAGCCCAGGCTCTCCGCTTGCCACCCTGGCTGGCAACAATAGAGAATGACACTCCTGCCGCTAATGAATGCTAATTAATGGCTGCGGTGACGCGGCCGCCGCTTGGGGGGGAACCTGTCACGGTTACTAAGTCTTCATCTGTCACCACGACAACGGATGGTGGCTTTGCGGGTCCCCTCCTGTACCTGACATCACTTAGCCGCAGGTTAATGCATTTCTCGCAAAATGGGAAAGCGTTGGTGGGCTCCCCCCCCCCCCCTTACAGTCTCAGCCCCCCCCCTTACTTTTCACACCAGCTCCTGCCTAAAAGCAGCATTGCATTAACCTGCTCTTCTCTCTTTCTTTCTTTCTCTCTCTCTCCCAGTGGATTCGATTTGCTGATTCCAAATGGTGTTTTTATTTTACCTCCCGTTGGTAACAAATGCCTGCAGAGAGAGAAGACTGCACACACAAGTTTTAAGCACTAATTCCCCTAAACATACACACTCAATTTACAATTATGACAACACGTTATGAAAGATGAGCGGTGGTTGGGTCTGGTGTGTACAGTAATGTTACCCCAAAGCCGAGGACCGCTTTTAAGTTCCTCAGCTTCCCTCTGACCCTCAGAATTCCCAAAGACTGGGGAACCCCCCCCCCCCCCTGTGTGGACAGTTCCCTGTCTGTAATGAGATAGCAGGGACTCTGCCAAAATTTATTTGTTTAGATACAGCAGCTATTTTCCTTCCCCAGAGGACTCATAATTACTATTAATAGCATTTGTATAGCGCTACCAGACGCACACAGCGCTGAACACCTGATACAAAGAGACAGTCCCTGCTCAAAAGAGCTTACAATCTAAATAATACAGACAGACAGCGGCGTACCAAGGGTGGGGCGGTCCGCCCCAGGTGCACGCTACTGGTGGGATGCCGCGCGCCTGTCGGCTCCGCTGGTTCCCTGCTCCCTCTGCCCCAGAACAGGTTACTTCCTGTTTCAGGGCAGAGGCAGCCAGCAGAGCCGAGAGCCGTGCAGCTGCTCCCCGCAGCTAAAGATGCACCCAGGGAGGGATGTTGATGCGCTGGGGGGGGGGGGGGAAGTTGCGCATCGGCGATCCGCCCTGGGTGGCAGCCAACCTAGGATCGTCACTGCAGACAGACAAGACAGTTAAGGGTGAGGGAAGTAATGGGAGCTAAAAAGCAGAAGTGAAAAGGTGGGTTTTTAATCTAAGGGGGCCTTTTACAGAGCAGCGGCAAGCCCAACGCAAGCTTACCACTTGCCATTTCAGGACTACGGCTGGCCCAACGCTGCCACCAGCCATAGTTCCGAATCGAGCGAGCCCTGTTTTGAGCAGGAAAAAATCCCCAGAAATGGCTAGCGTGGTAGTAACCTGTCGGGTGCTGCCCAGTTACCACCGGGCTACTGGAGGAACCCTTACCATCACCTCAATGGGTGGCGCTAAGAGTTCTCTGCCACTTGGCCATACGGTAAGAGTTTTCTTACCCTATGACCATTTTGTTTTGGGGGCTTTTACTCACAACAGAAAAAATGGCTCCTTCCATCACTGCAGCTTTAGTATTTACTGAAAGCAGTTAACGCAAAAAGTGTTTTTTTCTCTAGCCGAGGAGGGCTCACAATCTAAGTTTGTACCTGAGGCAATGGAGGGTTAAGTGACTTGTCCAAGACCACAAGGAGCAGCAGTGGGATTTGAACTGGCCACCTCTGGATTTCAAGACTGGTGCTCTAACCACTAGGCCACTCCTCTGCTTGTTACTCTTTAGGGTTCTACATGGAATGTTGCTACTGTTTAAGATTCTGCATGGAATCTTGTCACTCTTTAGGATTCCAGAATCTTGATATTCTTTGGGGTTCTACATGGAATGTTGCTATTCTGTGAGAATCTTTATTTATTTAGATTTTGGTCACACCTTTTTCAATAGTAGCTCAGGGTGAGTTACATTCAGGTACTCTGGATATTTCTCTGTCCCAGGAGGGCTGACAATCTAAGTTTGTACCTGAGGCAATGGAGGGTTAAGTGACTTGCCCAAGATCACAAGGAGCAGCAGTAGGATTTGAACCGACTGGTGCTCTAACCACTAGGCCACTCCTCCACCCAAAAGAATCTTGTTACTCTTTGGGGTTCTACATGGAATGTTGCTACACTTTGAAATTCTGCATGGAATCTTGTTATTCTTTAGAATTCTAGAATCTTTATTTATTTATTTAGATTTTGCTCACACCTTTTTCAGTAGTAGCTGAAGGTGAGTTACATTCAGGTACTCTGGATAGTTCTCTGTCCCAGGAGGGCTCACAATCTAAGTTTGTACCTGAGGCAATGGAGGGTTAAGTGACTTGCCCAAGATCACAAGGAGCAGCAGTGGGATCTGAACTGGCCACCTCTGGATTGCAAGACCAGTGCTCTAACCACTAGGGCACGCCTCTGTGGTTCAGTAGTTATTTGATATTTTCTGTACACATAGCATGCATTCAATAATTTTTGGAACTATGGGGGTGTGCGTGGGAACAGGTGTCTCCATTAACCAGCTAGTATGTTCCAATTAGCCTGCGCTAACTGGATAACTCAGGGTTAACACAGGAGCATTTACTGCCTCCTAAATAGGAAGCAGTAAGTACTCTCGGGCTTTTTTTTTTTTTTTTGCAGATTTTGCATATTAATGAAAATATTAGCACAGAAACTGCAAAAAAAAAAAAGGGGGGGGGATTCCTATTTCAGGGTAGTGTTAAAAAAAGAACGTTAGCATGCCAGAAAGTCCCAGGTTAAATTACATTAAGCCTATTTTCTAATGCGTATTAGTAAAAGGACTCCTCAATTTGTACCTGAGGCAAGGTAAAGTGATTTGCCTGAGGTCAGAGACAGCCACAATGGGATTTGAACCCTGGATTCCCTGATTCTCAATCCAGGACTATAATTACTAGTTCATTCCATGAATTTAACTGTGCCTTAAAAACAGAGCACTGCAAAAGCCCAGGATCTTGCCTCCCCTCCCCATACTGTATTTTTTTGAAAAGCTTCCATTCAGTTCCATACCCTGTGCTCTCCCCCCCCCCCCCCCCCCCCCCCTCAAAAGACCCCACATGTGCAGCCAAAGCTGAACTGGAGAAAGCTGTCTTTCCTCCTCCCAACCGAGCAGAAAACTCAAAACGCTTATAACAGCTACCTGCACTTTGCATTCATGTATTCACTGCACCCTCAAGAATTAAAGCTAGGGGTGGGAATTGATTCCTTACACCAAGATTTCAGTAAACAAATGAATAGACGTGTGGGTAGTTGACAGGGTTTAATTCCTTCCTTTCCGAATCTGAGCTCAAGGTCCCCCACCCCCAGAGTTTCCAATCTTAATTTTGTACCTGAGGCAAAGGAGGATCAAATAAGTTGTCCAACCATTTGAACCCTTTTTGTTAGATCTGTGAACCATGTATACTGATTCATAATACACAATCTAGATCATGTATTTTCCCTTTGTCAATTAGGGAAATTGGACTTGATATACTGCCTTTCTGTGTTTCTGCCCATCTTCAAATCCTTGCTCAAAGCCCACCTCTTCAATGTACCTAACCATTATACCTCTATTCAGGAAATCTAGACTGCCCCAATTGGATTGTCTGCACATTTTGTCCATTAGATTGTAAGCTCCTTCGAGCAAGGACTGTCCTTCTTTGTTAAACTGTACAGCGCTGCGTAACCCTAGTAGCACTCTAGAAATGTTAAGTACCAGTTTGTTTGCAACTACATTCAAAGCGGTTTACATATATACAGGTACTCATTTTGTACCAGGGGCAATGGAGGGTTAAGTGGAGGGAGTGGAAAACATGGAAAAGGATCCAAGGAAGCTAGAAGAGTGGTCTAACGTTTGGCAATTAAAATTGAATGCGAAGAAATGCAAAGTGATGCATTTAGGGAGTAGAAATCCAAGGGAGACGTATGTGATAGGCGGGGAGAATCTGATAGGTACGGACGGGGAGAGGGATCTTGGGGTGATAGTATCCGAGGATCTGAAGGCGACGAAACAGTGTGACAAGGCGGTGGCCATAACTAGAAGGTTGTTGGGCTGTATAGAGAGAGGTGTGACCAGCAGAAGAAAGGGGGTGTTGATGCCCCTGTAAAAGTCGTTGGTGAGGCCCCATCTGGAGTATTGTGTTCAGTTTTGGAGGCTGTATCTTGCTAAGGATGTAAAAAGAATTGAAGCGGTGCAAAGAAAAGCTACGAGAATGGTATGGGATTTGCGTTACAAGACGTATGAGGAGAGACTTGCTGACCTGAACATGTATATCCTGGAGGAAAAGAGAAACAGGGGTGATATGATACAGACGTTCAAATATTTGAAAGGTATTAATCCGCAAACAAACCTTTTCCGGAGACGGGAAGGCGGTAGAACGAGAGGACATGACATGAGATTGAAGGGGGGCAGACTCAAGAAAAATGTCAGGAAGTTTTTCTTCACAGAGAGAGTAGTGCATGCTTGGAATACCCTCCCGCGAGAGGTGGAGGAAATGAAAACGGTAACGGAATTCAAGCATGCGTGAGATAAACATAAAGGAATCCTGTTCAGAAGGAATGGATCCTCAGGCGCTTAGCTGAGATTGGGTGGCAGAGCCGGTGGTGGGAGGCGGGGCTGGTGGTTGGGAGGCGGGGATAGTGTTGGGCAGACTTGTACGGTCTGTGCCCTGAAGAGGACAGGTACAAATCAAGGTAGGGTATACACAAAAAGTAGCACATATGAGTTTATCTTGTTGGGCAGACTGGATGGACCATGCAGGTCTTTTTCTGCCGTCATCTACTATGTTACTACGTTACTATGTTAAGTGACTTGCCCAGAGTCACAAGGAGCTGCAGTGAGAATCAAACCCAGTTCCCCAGGATCAAAGTCCGTTGCACTAACCAGTAGGCTACTGCCCACTGTGCTGTCCAGGCCACTTCTTTGCTTGCTCAGTTTTGGCTGTACTTGTGATTTCTTGGCGGGAGGGGGGGGGGGGGCAATAGGAGGAAGGCTGTTTTTATATACATTGCCTAGGCAGGGGCATCAGGATGAGGGGTGCTGGCATTGCAGGGCTTTAAAAAATGGGTGCATTGGAGGAAAACAGGATCAAGGGATGCCAGTGCTGCTGCCCTGTTATTGGTATGTTTTGTTAAGTGGGGGGCTGAGAGACCCCTGCTGCACCTGACCTAGGCTGTGGAGAGGTCATAGTTGCACAGAATGAATTTACAGTAGGAATCTACGTGAAAAACTTTCCTTACATCGAGCTGGCTAGATTTAAGAGAATATTTCTATTCCATTTTCTCAAATGCATTTAGCTTCAAAACAATATTTAGAAAAAGCAAGTTATACCTTTTCATTCCATCACAATAATATAATTATATATCAACTGTAATATCATAACAAAACAATAATACACTTTTATCATAAAATCAGTCTCTCTGCTCATCTCTTTGTCCTTCTCTAAAGCTTTTTTATGTAATGATCAGGCTAACTGAGTAAATTCCCTAGACTGAAAAGTTCTTTCCACTTATATGCACAGCTCCAATTATGAAAGAGAAACTCTATTAATATGACTGTGGCCATGTTAGAGAGATAGAGAAACCGAAACACACAGCTTCCTGTTCTGCTCAGCTTTACACCATCAGTTTTTCCCTGTATTCCTTTCCCATTTCTATCTCTTCCCACCACTTTCCTCTCAGGATGTTAACTGGCTCTGCCAAGGTTACCCACTGCCTCTTGCACAACCAATTTGCCTCCACCATCTGCATCTCATGCAAAAGCTGCAGAAAGACATTATCAGAACACCGGTCCTACTGCGAAATTAAGGTGAAAAATTCTGCTGCTGTGCTTTAAGCAATGAGCATGCAAATTCCTGCCCATAGCTCAGGGCAAAATGTTACATAGTAACATACATACATAGTAGATGACGGCAGAAAAAGACCTGCTTGCTTGATCTCCCCCTCCCCAGTTCATCAAGAAGACAGGACCAACGCCTACTCGCTCCTGCTCTGGTGCCAGCATCCTGAAAAATGGCACAGCCCAGCCCCGCACAGTGCATCCTGGGAAGCACAACGCACAGTCTGCCATATAAGGGAATTTTCCCCTTATTTGGTAGTTAGGCCAAGACTACAAAATAAGGGGAAATTTCCTTATATGGTAGACTGTCCTCAGCTGATGCATCTCAGGATGCAGCGTGTGGGGCTGCATGCAGAACAGGGTGAGCATCGCTCCTGCCTCTTTTAAGGTATGAACTGGGTGGGGGGTCTGAAGGATAGTTTGGGGATGAGGGTGTACTAGACACCAGGGAAAAGGGTTTTGGGGGGGGAGGGGTATTGGATATTAGGGAGAAGCATTTACTTTTATAGTCAAGGTTGGGGTCAGATAGGGGAAGGGTTAAACTAGACACCTGGGAAAGATGTTTATATTTAGGGTCATATTGCGTCAGACGGGATAGTTTGAAGTTGAAGGTTTGCCAAAGTCACCCTGTGAGGGTTTTGGGACACTTTGCTTAACCCCCCCCCCCCCCCCCCCCCCGCATCCTTCACGACCCAATGCAGAGCTAAAAACAAAAGGCCAAATTTTGAAGCCATTTACTCAGATCTGTTATCCGGATAAATGGCGTAGTCAGGCCTATGTGTTGACTGTTCCGAGTATCACTGCAGACCATCTTGTCACTATCCAGAGAGTGCCAGGGTGGTTCGGGGTGGAACGAAAGCGCAGCTGGAAGTTAGCTGACTGAATACCACGCCGACAGGTAACTAGGTAAAAGCTACGTTCCCGCCTGTAACCTCCGTTCACAGGATAAATCCCTCCTCTCAGTACCCTTCTCCACCACCGCCAACTCCAGGCTCCGCTCATTCTGCCTCGCCTCACCCTATGCTTGGAACAACCTTCCTGAACCCTTACGCCAAGCCCCCTCCCTGCCCGTCTTCAAGTCTTTGCTTAAAACCCACCTCTTCAATGCTGCGTTCGGCACCTAACCCTTACCGTTCAGTGAATCCAGACTGCCCCAATTTGACTGCCCCTATCGGACCGACCGTTCACTTGTCTATTAGATTGTAAGCTCTTTGAGCAGGGACTGTCTCTCTTTGTTAAATTGTACAGCGCTGCGTAACCCTAGTAGCACTCTAGAAATGTTAAGTAGTAGTAGTAGTATTACATATAGCAGTGATTTAACCAGAGCTGAGATTGTGATGTCATAATGCCTCATTCCACCAATGCCTAAGAGCCAACCTCATCAGTGATGTCACAATGGCTTGATTGTCCTATATTTGTCTCACTCTTATCTATTAGATTGTAAGCTCTTTGAGCAGGGACTGTCTCTCTTTGTTAAATTGTACAGCGCTGCGTAACCCTAGTAGCGCTCTAGAAATGTTAAGTAGTAGTAGTAGTAGTAGTGATAGGATGAAGAACCAGAATGCTGCTCCTGTACTCAAGCTTTTGCTACATCCCTGCAAAACAGGGGCTGCAAGAACTCAACCGGAATTGGTAAGACAACTAGGCAAACAACTATCACTACACGGTAAAGAGGCCAGGAAGTGGACGCAGTCTGATTATGACCTGTCTACATGTGGAAGAAAGGCAGAATGGCACCAGCATGGATCTACGAGGAATCAGGTCATACACAACGGTACAAGATGGAAGACAGAGGCTGAGATGCAACTGAAGACAAGGACAACACAGAGAACATTACCAGACAATGAGTAAGGAGTCAGTGACCGGAAGGGGCATTCATGCGGCATAGGATGGATGTATTAGGATATAATCCCCCAGATTCTATATATGGCACCCAAATTTGGGTGCGTTGCTGAGATGTGTGCGCAAATTAATTGGTTAGTGAACTCTTAAGCATGAAATACTTGGCTGCCAAAAACCAATTATTGATGTTAATTGGAACTCATTAAAATTTGTGCTGGCACCTGGCTGTGCGCTATTCTGTAGGACAGGGTGCCTAAATCCCATAGGCTGTATCCTGAAAAGGGGCGTGGCCATGAGAGGGGCATGGGTGTGTCAGGGGTGAAAGATTACGTACATACTTATAGAACACTGGGTCAGGGAAGAGTAACTTGCACTCTAGCAGGCTGTCATGTGCTGAGTTCTTGTGGGCCTGAGTAGCGTCTGGGTGGATCTGGGGAATGTCACTGTCCTACTGAGGACTATAGTTCCAGGTAGTCAGCTTTACAGTAGGTGGTTTCTCTGCATAATTCTAAAGTAAGAAACCCACTAGCACAACCCGAGGATGGACTCCTGGAGTGGAAGGGGGGGGGATGGAGTGGGTGGTTGGGTAGAGAGGAGGGGGAGGGGTGGGGTACAGGGAAGTTGTACTGTTCGTTGATATGGTTGGGGTGTGTTTTACTGGAGTTATTGGTTCAGGGGTTTTTGCATTGTTTTGTATGTTGTTAGGATTCCCTGACTTGTATTCTTGGGGGTGGTGGACTCTGGAACTGAGGAACTGAGTTTGATTCCCACTTCAGGCACAGGCAGCTCCTTGTGACTCTGGGCAAGTCACTTAACCCTCCATTGCCCCATGTAAGCCGCATTGAGCCTGCCATGAGTGGGAAAGCGCAGGGTACAAATGTAACAAAAATAAAATAGATACTATTGGAGATTCTACATGGAATTTTGGAGATTCTATATGGAATGTTGCTGCTATTGGAGATTCTACATGGAATGTTGCTATTCCACTAGCAACATTCCATGTAGAAGGCTGCGCAGGCTTCTGTTTCTGTGAGTCTGACGTCCTGCACGTACGTGCAGGACGTCAGACTCACAGAAGCAGAAGCCTGCGCGGCCACATTGATGATCTGCAAGGGCCGATGTTACTAGTGGAATAGCAACATTCCATGTAGAATCTCAAATAGTAGCAACAGTGGAGGAGTGACCTAGTGGTTAGTGTGGTGGACTTTGGTCCTGAGGAACTGAGTTGGATTCCCACTTCAGGCACAGGCAGCTCCTTGTGACTCTGGGCAAGTCACTTAACCCTCCATTGCCCCATGTAAGCCGCATTGAGCCTGCCATGAGTGGGAAAGCGCAGGGTACAAATGTAACAAAAATAAAATAGATACTATTGGAGATTCTACATGGAATTTTGGAGATTCTATATGGAATGTTGCTGCTATTGGAGATTCTACATGGAATGTTGCTATTCCACTAGCAACATTCCATGTAGAAGGCTGCGCAGGCTTCTGTTTCTGTGAGTCTGACGTCCTGCACGTACGTGCAGGACGTCAGACTCACAGAAGCAGAAGCCTGCGCAGCCACATTGATGATCTGCAAGGGCCGATGTTACTAGTGGAATAGCAACATTCCATGTAGAATCTCAAATAGTAGCAACAGTGGAGGAGTGACCTAGTGGTTAGTGTGGTGGACTTTGGTCCTGAGGAACTGAGTTGGATTCCCACTTCAGGCACAGGCAGCTCCTTGTGACTCTGGGCAAGTCACTTAACCCTCCATTGCCCCATGTAAGCCGCATTGAGCCTGCCATGAGTGGGAAAGCGCAGGGTACAAATGTAACAAAAATAATCCAACTTCAATAATGAAGGTAGTTAATACCTTTTCTAAATTTTCTGGCTATAAAATTAATTGCCAGAAGTCTGAAGTAATGCCTATGAACAATTTTACCAATTCATCAGACATAGGTGATTCGCAGTTTAAATGGTTACCATTGCAACTTAAATATTTGGGTGTCTGGTTTAACAGACCCCTTACAGACTATTGAACTGAACGCAGACAAAATTAATAAATGACTTGATGAGGCAATTACTAAATGGTCTCCTTTACATGTTTCATGGTGGAGGAGATTGGAAGCGATTAAAATAATGTTAACCCTTAAAATAAATTACATCTTGTCAATGTTACCGGGCCTATGTACCTTGCAACTTTATAAGAACTTAAACGCTAAATTGTCTTAATTCCTTTGGAAGAATAAAACACCAAGAATTGCACTTAAGACACTCAAATCATCAAAACTTAATGGAGGTGTTGAATTTCCAGACTTTTATGACTACCATTGATCCTCATTATGGACATAGACTGGGAATCCTTCTAGAGTAGAAGAAATAGACCCAACTCATTCAACTAGTCTTTCTCAATCCTTATTTTTCCTTACGCACAGAACTCTCCGAACTCCAATTACAAAATGGAGAGCCGTTCTTTCCAATTACGATCAATGTTGACGTTGTGATAACGTTCAAGGCACCTTAATGCACATGATATACGATTGTCAACTAATACAGGTTTTTTGGAAACAAATATGGTATACCGAAAATCTTCAATTGCGCTATTCCGTTATGTACTGATGTGACTATATTGAGAACTGTCTACCGACAAAGTTAATCAATCATTGGACCAAGGCAAACTCCTTGATATGACTTCTGTTGGAATTCAAACAATATTAGGTAACTGAAAAAGTTCAAGTGCCTTAAATAGTACCTTTTAGTGGAACACACTTTGTCAAGTCTATAAATTCAAAAGTAAAGCAGCAGAGAAAACTGATTGGCACAAATCAATTTCACGTAACTGGAAACCAGTTGACCACTTTCTAGCACATAAAAACTTGAGACTCATCTTAATATTTGGGATACACTGATGGCAGTTGTTTTGATATACTTCAATTAAATATTTAAACCTCATAATTAAAGACTGTTATATGGCCTATCTATGTTACTGTAAATTGGCATCCTCTCCTTGCTATTATTATAAATTTCCTTAATTATTACTTTACTGATTTTCTTTTTTTCTGTACGTCCAATTTTTCTCTTCTCACATTCCTTTCTATTATGTTCATAATGATAATTCAATACAGAATGTACAAAATCTAATGTACCTGAATTAGTGGTAGCAGAAAGGAAGGAATGTAAGAAGAAATAGGATATGAGGAGATGGGGAGAGACAATCCGAGAACGAGGAGTAGCTCTAAAGTTGGAATAAAGTTGATTTGTCATGCTTGACAGTGTGGATTTCTGAACAGAGTTACTCGGGGAGAGACACAGAGAGGGGCATTTTTGAACAGGGATGACCATCTCTAAGGGCGCCCAACTCTAAGGATGGTGCCGTGAAGGGGCGGGGTAATGCGTATTATCGAAACAAGATGGACGTCCATCTTTCATTTCCATAATACGGTCGGGGACGCCCCAATCTTGACATTTAGGTCAACCTTAGAGATGATCGTCCTCGGTTTTCAGCGATAATGTAAACCAAAGACGTCTATCTTAAAAACGTCCAAATCCAAGCCGAGGAGCCAGCATTTGTAGTGTACTGGTCCCCCTCACATGCCAGGACACCAACCAGCCACCCTAGGGGGCACTGCAGTGGACTTCACAAATTGATCCCAGGTGCATAGCTCCCTTATCTTGGGTGCTGAGCTCCCCAACCCCCCCCCCCCCCCCAGGTCTGCCTGCCTGAAGTACACTGCACCCACTACAACTGCTCCAGGGACCTGTATACTGCTGCGATGGACCTGAGTATGGCATTTGAGGCTGGCATAGACGCTGGCAAAAAAGTATTTTTAAACTTGTTTTTTATGGTGGAAGGGGGTTAGTGACTACTGTCGGAGTAAGGGGAGGTCATCCCCGATTCCCTCCGGTGGTCATCTGGTCAGTTGGTCGTGAAAAAAACATGGACCAAGTCGGCCAAGTGCTCGTCAGGGATGCCCTTTTTTTTCTATTATTGGCCGAGGACGACCATCTCCTAATCACGCCCCAGTCCCGCCTTCGCTACCCTGCTGACATGCCCCCGTGAAGTTTGGTCGTCCCCGCAACGGAAAGCAGTCGAGGGTGTCAAAAAAATCAGCTTTCGATTATGCCAATTTGGTCAACCTTGCGAGAAGGACGCCCATCTCCCGATTTGTGTCGAAAGATGAGCGTCCATCTCTTTCGAAAATAAGCGTGAGAGACACCCAGACACACACTTTCTCCCTCTCTTGGACACACATACACAGCCGTTGTGCTGATGCTCATGTGCTGTCCTGGGGCTGACAAAGTAAAGAGCAGTAGGCGTTGAACATCAGTTATCTTAGCTTTTGCGCACAATCCAAAAATGAGTTTTGCGCATGAGCTAAAGCCTTACACAGAGATCGGTGCACAGTGCATTTAGGGGTCCATTTACTAAGGTACGCTGAAAAATGGCCTGCGGTAGTGTAGATACGTGTTTTGGACGCGCGCAGAATTATTTTTTAGCGCATCTACAAAAAATGCCTTTTTTAAACTTTTGCCGAAAATGGGCGTGCGACAAAATGAAAATTGTCACGCGTCCATTTTGGGTCTGAGACCTTACCGCAAGCCATTGACCTAGCAGTAAGGTCTTACACAGTAACCGGGCGGTAATGGTCTTTGTGCATCAGATTCTACTTGATGCACGTAGCTGCCGCATGTCAGAAAATAAAAAATATTTTGTTGGGCTCATGTAGGCGCCTTACACGGCTCAGTAAAAGGATCCCTTAAATCCATACTAATGAAGCTATTGCAACCACAGAAAGGCGGTATATCAAGTCCCTTTCCCTTTCCCTGTTCAGCATAGATGCAGATAAATGGACAGAAGACCAAAAGGCTGAACTCAATTAAAAGGTTAATTTGTGCTGCCTATTTCCTTCTCTTTACATGAGCATATAAGACCCACAAGTTTTTTCCGGGTTTCATAGACAGCGTGGCTAAAAAAAAAAAAAAGACAGAGAACCGAAGGGAAGCTGTGGCAGAACAAAAGCAAAGTGCCATACTGTTGAGAGCAGCTCACGCACACAGGTCTCAGCACAAAGAACTGTGCACCAGGCAGACACATCTTCGCCCGCTGGAATGCTTTCCGCACGTAAATATTTGTAATGCACGAAAGTTCCACACAAAATAGCATTCCAATACATTCACAGTTTGGGGGCCGATGCCTGCGTAAGACCTGTAATCACATCAGCGAACACTTTTGCATTGGGCCTGTTTGCATACTGTTTGGAGAGCAGAACATTGGTGCTACTTTTGCATCAGGAAACCGTGTGCTAACTCTCGTACACAGCTGTAACACAAGGTTTCTGCATCAGCCCCGCAACGAATGCACCTACCCAAGCTCTGCAGCAGCATTGACTAAAGTCGTTGCATTTGCTAGGAGCTCATTTCCTCAGTCTGCATTGGCCCCCTCAAAGTTCCCCCATCTCTTTCCCATTCCAATCCCATCTCAGTAACCCCCCCCCCCCCTTCCAACTCCCCAGAGCTCTGTCTCCACTGCCCCCTTTCGAGCCCACCCAGCTGAAAAGAAGCTTTGCTAGCACCAGGGCACAGGATGGTCTTCCTGCCTTATCCCCTCCCTTCCTACATCTGTATTTTCTGTTCACATGTTCCTGCCTGTATCTCACCTTGTCCTTCTGCCTTATCCCCTCCCTTCCTATATCTGTACTTTCCCCTATCTGCAGCTCTTTCCCATTTGGCTGTATGTCACCGAATTCTGAGTGCTTCCTGCATGCGATTTGTTCTGGAAATGAGAATGTTACCACCAGGAAGATGAAAGAGGCTGTGTTGCTTCTGAAACATCTTTGCTCTTCACCGACTCCAATACATAAGACAAGGAGAACACAGTTTAAGAGATAAGACAACCTCCAATCGTGTGTGACACGCATCTAACAAGTGAAACATGGCATGCCTGAGCAGCTAATAGCTTGTGGTAACAGTTTTCTAGTCTCTGGCAGTGGCTGACAATTCATCTGTAGCCTACACCTGGGTACGTAAGATGATTTTTTTTTTCACACAGTATGAATAGTGCCAAATGCAGTATCGGTTTGAAACTCACCACACTCTGGCAGCCACCTCGGCTGGGTTTTCTGCTCCATTCCACCTAGTCTGTTCCATGCATGCTCCCCGCCTGTGTTCTTTGCATGGTCTGCAGCACACTGGGATGGGGGGGGGGGGGGGGGGGGGCTCCTTTTACAGATCTCCTCTAAGCTTTTCATGAGTACTACTACTACTTATCATTTTATATAGCGCTACTAGACGTACGCAGCACTGTACACTTGAACATGCAGTCCCTGTTCCACAGAGCTTACAATCTAATTAGGACAGACAAACAGGACAAACAAGAGATAAAGGAATATTAAAGTGAGGGTGATAAAATAAGGGTTCTGAACAAGTGAACAAGGGTTAGGAGTTAAAAGCAGATTCAAAAAGGTGGGCTTTTAGCTTAGATTTGAAGACAGCCAGAGATGGAGCTTGACGTACCGGCTCAGGAAGTCTATTCCAGGCATATGGTGCAGCAAGATAAAAAAAAGTCTGGAACGCCTTCTCTCTCTGCTTAGCATGAGGTTGAGAAGAAATATGGTAGCCGGGCAGAAGAAAATCTAGTGAAAAGGCTAAGAGAAAAAATGGGTAATAGGAAAGAAAACTTACTGGCCAATGTTGAAAGACTGCAGTCAGGAGGCGGGGCTTGGAGCCTGATGTGAACAGATGCATGGAACGAGAGCTCCTCAGCCTGACCATCAAAGCCAATATATACCTTTTCACACCTTGCTACTCTCACTCACCATTTTCTGGAAATGGCAGAAAACAAAACTCCAATTCTCAGTGTCCTCCAGTTTGAAAAGACTGAAACTAATCCTCCGATTCCAGACAAGATGGCGGACAGAGAGAAATGGAAACCAGTGGACCCTATTCTTGCAGAGAGTCACACACTAAAAGACAAAATGCAACTGAAACTGACCAAATATCTTGAAAAAGAACTGGAGAATTTAAATGCTAAATTTAAGGTCTCTCAACAACAACTAAATAATTCAGAACAAGAACATCGACTTTATTTATTTGTTGCATTTGTATCCCACATTTTCCCACCTATTTGCAGGCTCAATGTGGCTTACATAGTACCGTGATGGCGATCGCCAATTCCAGTAGGAGAAATACAGAGTGGTCTAGTGTTGATGTTCATAGATGACTTTGAAACTAACAGCGCAGAAAAATAAGCAAAATGAAACCAACAACCAGAAGCTTCAGCTCGACCTGGAGGACTTATCCAACCACAATCGTAGCAGCAAAATCAGAATTCTGGGATTGCCAGAAACTTCCGAGGGCTCTGATATGATTGCCTTTCTTTCCTCTTGGCTCCCAAAAATATTAGATCTTTCCTTTGAGCCTCAATTTGGAAATCGAGCGGACTCACAGAGTTCCTTCCAGATCTTTCTCTACTGCTAAACATCCAAGGCCTATCATAGCGAAAATCCTTCGTTACCTAAACATCATATCCTCTTTCAGGGTAGGAAAATATTTTTCATTCCAGATCTAGCAAATTAATTTCTCATCTCTATTTTTGAATTTCGTTGATTATGGCTAATGCTAATATTATATCTTCGAATGTCAACGGTTTAATCCACCCAGTGAAAAGGAAGAAACTCTTTGCTTATATCAAAAAAACAAAACATTTACCTGCATCAGAATGTCTTAAAATATAACTTTCTTGGATCTCTACTCATGCTTATTCTCCTGCACTTCATAAGAGAGCAGGTGTTTCTATATTAATTAACAAAACATTTCCATTTTTACTTGAATCTCAAAAAGTGTCAACAGATGGTAGATGGGTAGCGGTAATGAAGGAGATTCTATATATAGCACCTAAAAAAATTCATGTAGAAAACATTGTGGAGGAGTGGCCTAGTGGTTAGAGCACCGGTCTTGCTGGTTCAAATCCCACTGCTGCTCCTTGTGATCTTGGGCAAGTCACTTAACCCTCCATTGCCTCAGGTACAAACTTAGATTGTCAGCCCTCCTGGGACAGAGAAATATCCAGAGTACCTGAATGTAATTCAACTTGAGCTACTACTGAAAAAGGTGTGAGCAAAATCTAAATAAAGATTCTAGAATTCTAAAGAATAACAAGATTCCATGCAGAATTTCAAAGTGTAGCAACATTCCATGTAGAACCCCAAAGAGTAACAAGATTCTTTGGGCTGGAGGAGTGGCCTTTGGGCTGGAGGAGTGGCCTAGGTCAGTTCAAATCCCACTGCTGCTCCTTGTGATCTTGGGCAAGTCACTTAACCCTCCATTGCCTCAGGTACAAACTTAGATTGTGAGCCCTCCTGGGACAGAGAAATATCCAGAGTACCTGACTGTAACTCACCTTGAGCTACTACTGAAAAAGCTGTGAGTAAAATCTAAATAAATAAAGATTCTAGAATTCTAAAGAATAACAAGATTCCATGCAGAATTTCAAAGTGTAGCAACATTCCATGTAGAACCCCAAAGAGTAACAAGATTCTTTGGGCTGGAGGAGTGGCCTTTGGGCTGGAGGAGTGGCCTAGGTCAGTTCAAATCCCACTGCTGCTCCTTGTGATCTTGGGCAAGTCACTTAACCCTCCATTGCCTCAGGTACAAACTTAGATTGTGAGCTCTCCTGGGACAGAGAAATATCCAGAGTACCTGAATGTAACTCACCTTGAGCTACTACTGAAAAAGGTGTGAGCAAATAAATAGTCAACTAAGCATATTCTATAAGCTGTGCCTAGTGGTATATAGAATACACTTAGTTGATATCCCAGTGCCTCCATTTACACCAATGAAAATTTTGCATAAATCCCTGTGCATAGATTTTACATGCACTGGGCCATATTCTATAACTACGAACGCAAATTTTGGAATGCCCACAAAACACCCATTTCCCCGCCCATAACCACACCCCTTTTTGCCTGCACACGTTAGAAGTTAGGTGCATTGCATTACACAATATAATTATTGCCAATTAGTGCTCATTATTGCTTGTAAAGTGCTATTATCAACACTATTTCTTTCTTTCTTTATTTATTTATTAGGATTTATTTACCAACTTTTTGCAGGAATTTACTCAAGGCGATGTACAGTAAGAATAAATCAAACATGAGCAATAGACAATTACAGCAGTAAAAATATTCAAATAATAATACAAACTATGGCATAGTTACTACTTACAATGTCAGCACAATACAAAATAGAACATTTTAATTGATAGTAACTGGTAAAGCAAAGATGGAACATATAGATAGGTAAGAGAGTAAGAGGAGTTAGAAAGTAAGGTGACTGATTTGAAGAAAGTTGCACATGAGGTCAGAGAGATGCTTAAACCAATTAACTTACACGCATTGTTATAGATTTCGCCTGGATTTCGCCATGGATCTCTAGACGCGCTACATAGAATGTGGGGGAATAGGCTATATTAATAATATTAAATACCTATTTTGAATGTCTTTGCTTCTAATATGGATAACCCTGATTTTTTTTTTTTTTACAGAACTGCCCAATTTTTGCTTGAAAATAATGACTGCTGTTTTATTGTAGCTGGTGATTTCAATCTCCTTTTAGACTTAAATTTAGATAGACAGTCTTCTTCAAACTGTGGAAAATTCTGTTCATGAAGAGAGCCACATAATCTTATATCCAATCTAAATCTTGCTGACCCATGGAGGATACGTAACCCTACTGACAGAGACTATACATTTGACTCTGTTCCTCATAATACATATACCAGAATAGATTTCGTTTTAGTATCCAAAATTTGATATTGGATGTGGCCTGCCGGTAGAATTTTCCAGTCCTAATCTCTGATCATGCTGCTCTATCTTTGATGTTACGTCTAGGTATAGGCTTATCTAGGAAATCTCAATGGAGATTTAATAATGACCTTTTACTTGACCTTGATTTTCTTCAATACTTTGAAAATGTTACTAAAGATTTCTTGCTCTGTAATCCTCCTGCTGGCTATGATGCTGTATTACTCTGGGAAACATTTAAAACCACTCTTAGAGAAGAAATAATCAATTATTAAGAAAAGAAAACGTAATAATCTTGAATTTTAAAGTACTTGAAGATAAACGGATCCTCTTTACCCCCCCCCCCCCCCCCCGTTTACAAAGCCACGCAGCAATGCCGACACAGCCCCTCCAGAGTGAATAGGCTGTGTCGGCTTTACCACACCGGCAGCCGCTAGTGAAGTTCGTAAACAAGGGGGTTAGGACCTCTTTAACAAAGCCAAGCTACTGATTCCTGAGCGGCAATTCCTATGGGCTTCCTCTCATTTGTCACACGGGAATTACTAGTACGGTTTGGTGAAAGAGACCCTTAAAGAACTATTTACAGTTAAAATACCGATATAATAAATTAGCTAGTAAAATGGCTGATCAAGAAATTTTTATTCAAAAATCTAGTAAGCACATTGGAGATAAAGCTGATCGTTTATTATGTAAATGTTTAAAAGGTAAACACAGCAAGATTCACATTTTCTCCGTTAAAAATAACAGCTCACAAAGATGTACCTCTCAACTACATGTAGAAATTTCGTTACTTTTTTATGATAGTCTTTTTCAATCTAATCCAATCTTAATGCAAATATCATTCTGTTTTCTCAAAATTTTAGACCATCCCACTCTCACTGATAAAAAGCAAGAAATTTTGGGAGCTTCTATAACTGGGAAGGAAAATCAATGGTAGCAAATAAAGCACCAGTTCCAGATGGATACACAGCAGAATTTTTTTGAACTTTTTCAATCTATGCTTTTACCCCTTCTGTTAGATGCAGTATAAACTGGCCCGGTGCATGCCAAATCTGAAATTACCACCAGGGGGTGCTAGCCTGGTGGTAGTCTCGTTTTGGCGTGCACTACACACGTATAGAGCCTACCACACCTGGTGGTAATTTCAGATTTGGTGTCCACCCATACTGCCTGGAAAAATTATTTTGTTTCCTACTGCGTGCAGCGTTTCTGGCATTAATTGGCAGTTGGCATACACTGATTGGTCACCGCGTGTGTAGCTAGGTCAGTGGGTGGCATTAAGGGTTCAGGCTGTAAATAGGCAACGCTCTAGTTTCAATTTACCGCAGGTCCCTTTTCCCAGCCCATTGAATAAAAAAGCCCCTTTTCCCAGACATGGTAGAAACTAGCCAAGCACGTGACAAAAAAACACAACCACAGAGCACTTTTTGTCGCGGGTTAGTAAAAGGACCACTTAGTTTATTCTTGGTTATTTTACTATTGTTATGCTGTTAATGAAATTGTAAGTTTTATGTTAAACTGTACCTGCTGTCCACCACCTTGGGTGGATCTTTTCATAAAGGTGGTTAATAAAGCCCAATAAATAAATAAACTTTGATGAACTGTCTCTAAAGTACAAGTTGCCTTCTTTGCAATATTTCAACTTACTCAGATAATCAATTTGTTTATTTAGATTTTGCTCGCACCTTTTTCAGTAGTAGCTCAAGGTGAGTTACATTCAGGTACTCTGGATATTTCTCTGTCCCAGGAGGGCTCACAATCTAAGTTTGTACCTGAGGCAATGGAGGGTTAAGTGACTTGCCCAAGATCACAAGGAGCAGCGGTGGGATTTGAACTGGCCACCTCTGGATTGCAAGACGGGTGCTCTAACCACTAGGCCACTCCTCCACTCCATGTCAAAAGAAACTGAATAGAAATACATTTATTCCCAGACACATCTTCTATGCATGTCCTTAGTACAAAGCTGATGACCAATGGAAAAATGATCTCATCTATCTACCAACTGATAAATCATTCTATATTCAATTTAGACAACAGATTGATTTTCCATTGGACTACAGAACTGATTTTAACAACATATTCAATACCATGGGAATACTCTAGACACAATCAGCTACTTTGCTCCAATCTATGTACTTTTTCGATCCTAGAGGTCTTCTTTTACTAAGCCCAAGGTGGGCTTGTCGCTCGCTATACAGGAAGTACCGCCAGGCTACCACAGCAGTCCGGAACTACTTCCCACCCTTAGCGCACTATCATTGCCAGAGTGTACCCGGTGGTAATCGGGCAGTGCCTTGCACTGCCCGGTTACCACTGGGTTAACATGGGAGCCCTTACCGCCACGCCACGTCAATCGGTGGAGGTAAGGGCTCCCCCCTGAATTGGCTGGCCACACGGCCATTTCCTGCAGGAAGACAAGACTTCCTTTTACCAGCTGCAGTAAAAGGGGACCTTGGTGTGCGTGTAAAACATGCGCCAGCCCCTTTTGCCGCAGCTTGGTAAAAGGGGCCCAGGGCTTTATGGACTCCAGAAGGGAAATATAAAGCAAAATTACCGGTTAATTATCTTTACTGATATTGTAACTCTTCAGTTGGAACTATACAACATATGTTCTACGAATGTCTCATCATACATGGGTTTTGATGCTCTGTTTGGAAAAAGTATACAAAAGATTCTGAATATTGAAGTACCATTTTCTACTTAATGTCCTGCAAAACAGCATATAAATGGACCATTTTGGACTCTCTTACCTTTACCCACTTCCTCTTGACACCCTATTCTTTCTATCCTTGCTGACTACTACAATCCAGAGGCATAGCCAGACTTCGGTGGGAGGGGGGTCCAGAGCCCGAGGTGAGGAGGCACATTTTGGCCCACTCCCCAGCGCCGCTGACCCCCCCCCCCCCCCCGCCACCATTGCCAACACCCCCCCCCCCCCCGCTGCTTCCAGCACCACCAACAACAACTTTGACCCCCCCTCCTGCCGAGAACCCTCTCGACCCCCCTGCCCACCCGCCGTCACCGTCGCCTACCTTTGCTGGCGAAGGACCCCAACCCCCGCCAGCCGAGGTCCTCTTCTTCCTTCGTTCTGTTTCTGAGTCTGATGTCCAGGACGTCAGACTCAGAAACAAAACGAAGGAAGAAGACTTCAGCTGGCGGGGGTTGGGGTCCCCCGCCAGCAAAGGTAGCAGACGGTGACGGCGGGTTGTGTCAGCAGATGGCTGGCGATCTCTTCCGAAAATAAGCTGGATAGGCGCCTACACAGCTTAGTAAAATGGTCCCTGTATGTCTTGTAGATAAATACGAACTTAAAGCATCAGAAAAAAAAAAAAAAAAACAGGGTCCATAAGATAACATCTATATGGAAACCTCTGGAAAAATCCTTAGAAATCAGAGTGTGAATATTTCATCAATGGGTTCTTTGTCATTGTCATTTTATCCTTTGCTGTTTTTTTTTTCTTTTTTCAATTTGATTTACTCTTTATTTTTCTAATCATGTCATTATTCATGCTCACTGTTCACCACATATGCTATTACTGAATTGACATGGCTGATTATTATTTCCAGGATGGTAATTATTGTTATTTTTCTGATTGTATTGGCTGATTCAGCCACTGTTATCTTTATTTGAAAAATCAATAAAAATTGTATGAACTAAAAAAAAAAAAAAACAATAAAAGGCTGCAGTCATAGCGTTTCAACACCAGCCATGTGTTTAAATATTTTATATATATCGAAGACATAAAAAGCCAGAGTGACAGTGGCCAGTCTGGGCCATATGTACCATCAGATGTATTGCCATGTATTCAAAGCCACTGTCATAGATCAGTGAGTACTGCCGCACTACTGAATGCCGCCAGGCTATCCGTAGAGAAATGACAAGCCCACACTCGGACCTCACTACTTACTACTACTTATCATTTCTAGAGCGCTACTAGACGTACGCAGCGCTGTACACTTGAAGGGCGTTTGGAAGGGGCAGAGATACTGAAAGGCGAACTCGAAACCTTCATCGAAAGATGTGGAGGAGTGGCCTAGTGGTTAGGATGGTGGACTTTGGTCCTGGGGAACTGAGTTCAATTCCCATTTCAGGCACAGGCAGCTCCTTGTGACTCTGGGCAAGTCACTTAACCCTCCATTGCCCCATGTAAGCCGCATTGAGCCAGCCATGAGTGGGAAAGCGCAGGGTACAAATGTAACAAAAATAAAATAGATACTATTGGAGATTCTACATGGAATGTTGCTACTATTGGAGATTCTACATGGAATGTTGCTATTCCACTTGCAACATTCCATGTAGAAGCCTGCGCGGCCACATATGTGATCTGCAAGGGCCGACTTCTACATGGAATGTTGCTAGTGGAATAGCAACATTCCATGTAGAATCTCAAATAGTAGCAACAGTGGAGGAGTGGCCTAGTGGTTAGGGTGGTGGACTTTGGTCCCGAGGAACTGAGTTGGATTCCCACTTCAGGCACAGGCAGCTCCTTGTGACTCTGGGCAAGTCACTTAACCCTCCATTGCCCCATGTAAGCCACATTGAGCCTGCCATGAGTGGGAAAGCGCAGGGTACAAATGTAACAAAATAAAATAGATACTATTGGAGATTCTACATGGAATGTTGCTACTATTGAGATTCTATATGGAATGTTGCTACTATTGGAGATCCTGTTGCTACTATTTGAGATTCTACATGGAATGTTGCTACTATTGGAGATTCTACATGGAATGCTGCTATTCCACTAGCAACATTCCATGTAGAAGGCTACGCAGGCTTCTGTTTCTGTGAGTCTGACGTCCTGCATGTACGTGCAGGACGTCAGACTCACAGAAGCAGAAGCTTGCACGGCCACATTGGTGATCTGCAAGGGCCGACTTCTACATGGAGAATCTCAAATAGTAGCAACAGTGGAGGAGTGGCCTAGTGGTTAGGGTGGTGGACTTTGGTCCTGAGGAACTGAGTTTGATTTCCACTTCAGACACAGGCAGCTCCTTGTGACTCTGGGCAAGTCACTTAACCCTCCATTGCCCCATGTAAGCTGCATTGAGCCTGCCATGAGTGGGAAAGCACGGGGGTACAAATATAACTAAAATAAATAAATAAAAATGTGCATCTGAATAGTTTAGATTTTTGCCGCAGTTCACCCTGTTTCGTGCCAGGGCAGCCCATAAGAATTCTTAGCAGCTCACTGCAAATGCAGGCATAACGGGTTTATAGATCCACTGACCATCACCAAGGGGGCAATTCTGTAACTGGGAGGTGCCTTGAGGGTGGGCAGTAGAAGCTCTATAACAGAACCTAAGTGCCTACTTCCCATGATAAAATATTAGTGTAACCATTTAGGGATCCTTTTACTAAGCTGCTGTAAACAGTGGCCTGCGGTAGTATGAGCGTGTCTTTTGGGTACATTTTTAACCTTTTTTTAAGTGGCCGGAAAATGGGTGTGCACTAAAATTGAAACCAGCGCATGTCCATTTTTGGCCTGAGACCGTACTGCTACCCATTGACCTCGCTATAAGGTCTCATGTGCTACCCGCACGGCAGTGGCGTAGCTACGTACATTTGGCCCTGGACCCCCCCCCCCCCCCGCCGACAGCCCTCTCGACCACCCTCCCTCTGACCCCCCTCCCCCGCCCGCCGTCGGCTACCTTTGCTGGCGGGGGACCCCAACCCCCGCCAGCTGAGGTGCTCTTCTTCCAGCACAAGGCTTCGTTCTGTTTCTGTGAGTCTAACGTCCTTACGTGCAGGATGTTAGACTCACACGTAAGGACGTTAGACTCACAGAAACAGAACGAAGCCTTGCAGATCAGCCAGCGAGGTCCTCTTCTTCCTTCGTTCTGTTTCCTGAGTCTGACGTCCTGCACCTTGTACGTGCAGGATGTTAGACTCACAGAAACAGAACGAAGCCTTGCAGATCAGCCAGCGAGGTCCTCTTCTTCCGGCACAAGGCTTCGTTCTGTTTCTGTGAGTCTGACGTCCTTACGTGCAGGACGTTAGACTCACAGAAACAGAACGAAGCCTTGCAGATCAGTCAGCGAGGTCCTCTTCTTCCGGCACAAGGCTTCGTTCTGTTTCTGTGAGTCTGACGTCCTGCGGCAGACTCACAGAAACAGAACGAAGCCTTGCAGATCAGCCAGCGAGGTCCTCTTCTTCCGGCGCAAGGCTTCGTTCTGTTTCTGTGAGTCTAACATCCTGCACGTAAGGACGTCAGACTCACAGAAACAGAACGAAGGAAGAAGAGGACCTCGGCTGGCGGGGGCAGGAGAGGTTTGGCGGCAGGAGGGGGGGTCGAGAGGGTAGTGGGCAGGGGGAGGTCAAAGTTGGTGGCAGCAGCGGGGGGGGGGGGGGGGTCAAAAATGGTGGGGGGGGAGTCGGCGGCGCCGGGGGGGGGGAGAAAATGTGCCCCCTCACCTCAGGCTCTGGACCCCCGTCCCTCTGAAGTCTGGCTACGCCCCTGCCACACGGTAAGAATGCAGCGCACGTCAACTGCTGTTTCCCGCCAGCTAAGTGGCCAGCATTAGAAAATAATTTTCTACCATGGAATTCAGCGCATGCCAAATCTGGAATTACCAGCCAGCTCATGTTCTAGCCTGGCAGTGGTGCTGATTTGGCACACGCCATATGCGCATAAGCCCTTACACAGCTTAGAAAAGGGCCCCTTAGTGCCTCACTTTCACCAGCTGTAGAGCTGGCATTAAAAGTAGTACCTAAACGCAGAAGTGGAAGTCCCGCCGATGACTCACCCACGCTCTGTCCCCTCGAAAATGCAAGCTATGGGGCAAATTCTAAAGCTGCACCTAAAATATTGGTGTGGAAAAAAATACACGTAAGCATTATTGTATGAAGTTAGGCAAGGTTTGTAAAATAGCGCTTAAGCACAGGGGTTGTGTGTAAATTTAGGCACATCCATTTGCACCAATGAAAATGTGGTGCAAATGCCCCCGTCTAAATTTACATACAGAACCCCCTTATTCTATAATTGCGTATGTAACTGGAATCCACACCCATGCTCCGCCCATGACCTCCCATTTCCATGCCCCCTTTTCCGGGACACATGTAAAATTTAGGTGTCGATTACAGCCAAAAACTGCTTGTTAAAAAGCTAATTATTGGCACTAACAGGCTTATTATTTAATTAAATCCCCTGCACAATTTTTGGCAAATTCCATAGAATTAGGAGGTATATTTAGGTGACATATTAGTAAATATGCACAGAACTGTGTACCTACACACGTATATACTAAACATTTACATGTGTTGTTGGCCCAGTTAAAGAGAACGTTCCTCTTCTCGTTATGTCCAAACACACAGGATTCAAAGCAGGCAATACAAAATCACAAGACATCAATGATCACAATCGATGTGATGGAACATATTTTTGCACTGCACGTGTCAAATATAAAGAGGATTTCTGATGCAAAACATTATACAACATCAAAAGTAGCTTTGATTTTATACGATAAGCAACTGGCAATCACTTCAGTCTTTTTAAGTCTACAGCAATATGATCAAACTTTGACAAACAAAAAAAAAAGCAAACACACTGCTGAATTTTGAACCATTTGCAATGATTTAATATTGGTGGCAGATAAATGCAAATAAGCTATATTACAGTAATCGATACTACTCATAACCAATGGTTTCAACAACTTGAACAAGATCTATTTTTGGTAGAAGCAGTGGCGTTCCTTGGTCGGCTGCAACCAGAGGCAGATCACCGCTACGCACCCCACCCCCAAGGTGCAGCGTTGTCCACTCCCCCCACCCCCAGGTGCAGCACGACTCGGGTTACCATATTTTGTCCTCTGAAAAAGAGGACACATGTCCCGCCCCCTGTCCCGCCCCTGCCTGCCCACACCATGCCCCTATCGCGTCCTCGCCCCGCCCTTTCTCGCTTTCACCCCTCCCCCTGCCATATATTCCCCTCCCCCCGGGTCACATATTCCCCTCCCCTTACTTACTGTTTACTACCCTGGTGGTCTAGTGACCTCTTCAGGGCAGGAACGAGCCCCCTCTTTCCTGCCCGGAGCACTGCCGTTGCCCTGCATCCTGTTGCTGTAACAGTCTCGGGATTCAAAATGGCTGCCAAGCGTTGAAGTCTTGCGAGGCCGCTTCAACTCTCGGTGGCCATTTTGAATCCTGAGACCGTCACATAGCAACAGGATGCAGGGAAAGGGCAGCTCTTTCCTGCCCCGAAGAGGTCACTAGACCACCAGGGCAGTAGATAGTAAGTAAGGGAAGGGGATGGGATGGGAGGATAGGTCCGCCGCCCGCCCACCCGTTTGTCCAGAAATCCGAACAAACGGCGGACTGGCAAAACCCGCCCGGACGCCCAAACGTATGATAACCCTAAGCACGACACCCTCCCCCGGTGCATTGCCTCCAAGCCTCCACCCCCAGGTGCATTCTTCCTACCTGCTGGGAGCAGCCATGCGGCTGTTGGATCCACTGGCTCCCTGCTCCCTCTGCCCCAGAACAGGAAGTAACAGCAGAGGAAGCAGGGAACCAGCGGAGCCGACAGCCGCGTGGCTGCTCCCTGCACCCCTCCTGCAGTTTGCACTTGGGGCGGACCACGCCTACCACCCCATCCTCGGTACACCACTAGGTAGAAGTCTCTGTAATTTACTAAAGTAAATGGAGTCTCAAATAAGATGTGAGAGGGAAGAGATTTAGAAGCGGGAGACCAAGGGATGGAGTGCCTCACAGAGGGGACTAGGCCTCACCAGGAGAAATGTATCAGATAAGAGCAGTAAATCTCAAAGAAGCTATGAGAGAGAGCGGTCAGTTCCCAAATAAAGACATCTAAGAAGCAAAATAATCTTCAGGAATGAGAGAGTTTCAGGGGTAGAGAGTGAGGAGGGGGCAGAGGTTGTCTGGTAGCATCAGAGGGCCGATAGAAGGGCATCAGAATTAAGAGTGACAAGCTGACGAGATAAAAGGTTGGCAGGAATAATTTACATAGAATTACTGTGAGAAGCTCATTTAGATCTACATGAGTCTGTGACAGGTTCAGTGAGGGGAGGAAGACATGATAAATGTTAATCGCCTCATTTACTCTTTCCAATAAGAAAAAGATGGATAAGCAAAAGAGACAGAGATTATCCAGGAACTTAAGTGAAAATTAATAAACCCAAGTGGAAAAGAATATGTGTGGCATACTGTGACTGGTAGGGGTTTTGAACCCGATGTGGGCGTGGCCGAGCTGATGGAGGCTTCTCTAACTGCAGTAGCAGGTCAAACATGACTTGGCTGAAAAGGTGACAACAGGAAATCAGTTTATTCCTTGGTAATAGAGTGAAGTCTTAACAGAAAGTAAAGTTCATCAGTTCAGGTTGCTTCCATTATTATACTTCCCCTTTTAAGACATGTTTCTGCAGTTCAAGTGCAGCCATGAAGTAAAACTAAGTCTGTCCTGACTGAGCCGGTGTCCGCACCAGCCTGGAGGGTTCTAAGCCCGGCAAGTGACTCTTGTGCATTTCACCAGCCAATAAGGATCACACCTCCCTTCAAAAGAAACGTTAGTCCCTAGTTTTGAATATTCAGTTAAGCTGCTTAAAACTCAGCCCTTCTCTCCAACTCTTCCAGAAAAAGAAAAACAGTATTTTTCTGCAAGGTATAAAGTCTATTAGCAATTTTTGCGTTTCCTCTCAGAGAATGACACGGGGACGGGGACTCGCAGTAACCGTGGGGAAGGGGATGGGGACAGAGCCCGCGGGGATGGGGCGGGAACAGAGCATGAGGGGATGGGGACGGGGATAGATCCCCACAGGGATGGGGCGGGGATAGAAACAGAGCCCATGGGGACGGGGACAAACTTTGTCCCCATGTCCTTTTCTACTTTGAAGCCTATTAATGAACTGGTTCGTTATTTATGTTTGACTGATGCAGACAACGATATGATATTTTGAATTTTTTTTTTTTGGAAAAACAAGCAAAAAGGCTGGTCACAAATTTGCATGGGAGATCCTGTGCATTCCTGCTACCAGCACATCTTCTAAGAAGACATCTTCTGTTGCAGGAAGGACTGCGAAAGACAGGAGAGATAGACTGAATCCTGAGATTGTTGATGACTTATTCATCCATAGATTAAAAAATCACCCTATGCCTGGAATAAACTCCCCGGGACCATACGCCAAGCACCCTCCCTATCCATCTTCAAATCCTTACTCAAAGCCCATCTCTTCAATGTCGCTTTTGGAACCTAACCATTGTACCTCTACCCAGGTAATCTAGACTGTTCCAATTTTTGATTGTCTGCACTCCTTGTCCTTCTTGTCCTTTAGATTGTAAGCTCCTTTGACCAGGGACTGTCCTTCTTTGTTTTTTGTACAGCGCTGCGTAACCCTGGTAGCGCTCCAGAAATGTTAAATAGTAGTAGTATAACAATGCTTCGTAGGACATTTTTCTCTCCCTCTAGGGCATACAGAATGGGTTGTATTTTGTACCCCTGAACATTTTAACAGGGTAGATTAGGATTCCTTGGGATAGTAGAAGTCAGCTAGTGTTGGAATTGGAAGGGTAGAAAGTGGTGGTGGTGGGGAGGGGGTTATAGTTGCTCATTATTATTATTGTTTTCTATTTGTGATTTATACACTACAGTTGCACAGCATATTGTTCCTTTTTATACATTAATAAAAAGATTTAAATATAAAATCATAAGTGTTCAAGGCTTCTGCAGATGAGGACAGAGCCTGCAGCGATGGGGTGGAGATGAAGACAGAATCAAACGGGGACAAGGTGGTGATGGGGAATCTTTGTCCCCGTGTCATTCTCTAGTACTTAGCAGCCTGCTGCTGGCCCAGCCCCTTCCATGCAAAGGTGGTAACTCCCCCTCCCCTTTTCCCTATCAGCTGCTGCTCAACTTCTAATGCAAAATTCATTTAAAGATTTGTTAAAAACCCACACTAACAAAAACAAAATTTAAAAAAAAGAACAAAACCACAGCCTTTCACAAGTGCTGGCCTAAAACTCAGATTGCTTGTGGTGCGGGGGGGGGGGGGGGGGGGGGGGGGGGGGGGGGGGAAGATACCAGGCAGATAGTGTGGAGTGGGTTTCCTGTGCCCACCAACCTTGAGCCCAGGCCCACCCAAAGTTAGGTGTCTGTCTGTGCCACTGCTCCTGACCAGTCCAAACACAGCTTCTGGAGTAACAGGATTGTAACCTGTAAAGTCAATCAATTAAGACCTCAAGGCACTGGAAGAAGGGTAAAGTAGCTTCAGTACTGGTAAGAAAAACCCAATGCAATGGAGATTCCGCTAGAAATTTCTCAAATGACAATCCATCAGATGCTGCATCAGTCCAGACCTAGTCCACATACTTCTCAGCAGGGAACGGGAGATTTGGCTTCAGCAAGTTTCTTTCCTTTGCTTCTACCAACATTTCCATGCCTACCTCTTTTAAGCGTTATGGAACAGGGACACTCACTCACTCTCTCTCTCTCTCTCTCTCTCTCTCTCTCATCTCTCTCTCTCTCATATAAGTACAAAAGTATTGCCACACTGGGACAGACCAAAGGTCCATCAAGCCCAGCATCCTGTTTCCAACAGTGGCCAAATCAGGTCACAAATATAGGAGCCGGTCCTGTGGGTGCATGGGTCCTTGAGCACCCCCAATACTGAACAAACTCCTTGACTGTGTCTAGGGAAGAGTAACTTCCATTTGGTTTAGCACCCCCAATCATTTTGAAAAGTTGGCTCATGGTCACAAATACCTGACAAGATCCCAAAAAAGCTCAATACATTTTATGCTGCTTATCCCAGAAATAAGCAGTGGATTTTCCCCAAGTCAATTTTAATAATGGTCTATGGACCTTTCCTTTAGGAAGCCATCCAGACATTTAAAAAAAAATCTCCGCTAAGCTAACTGCCTTTACCACATTCTCTGGCAACGAATTCCAGAGTTTAATTACACGTTGAGTGAAGAAACGTTTTCTCCGATTCGTTTTAAATTTACTACATTGTAGCTTCATCGCATGCCCCTTAGTCCTAGTATTTTTGGAAAAAGTAAACAAATGATTCACGTCTACCCATTCCACTCACTATTTTATAGACCTCTATCATATCTCCCTTCAGCCGTCGCTTCTCCAAGCTGAAGAGCCCTAGACGCTTCAGCCTTTCATCTTAGGGAAGTAATCCTATTCCCTTTATCATTTTCGTCGCCCTTCTCTGCACCTTTTCTAATTCCACTATATCTTTTTTGAGATGTGGCGACCAGAATTGAACACAATATTCGAGGTTCGGTCGCACCATGGAGCGATACAAAGGCATTATAACATCCTCATTTTTGTTTTCCATTCCTTTCCTAATAATACCTAATATTCTAATTGCTTTCTTAGCCGCCACCGCACACTGAGCAAAGGGTTTCAACATATCATCAACGAGAACGCCTAGATCCCTTTCTTGGTCGGTGACTCCTAACGTGGAACCTTTGATGACATTGCTATAATTCAGGTTCTTCTTTCCCACATGCATCACTTTGCACTTGCTCATATTACACGTCATCTGCCGTTTAGACGCCCAGTCTCGTAAGGTCCTCTTGTAATTTTTCATAATCCTCTCGCGATTTAACAACTTTCAATAAATTTGTGTCGTCAGCAAATTTAATTACTTCATTAGTTACACCCATCACTTTTGGAATGATAAGTACTAGTAATCGTGGTAGTAGAAGTAGATCACTGTCTTTCTACCTCTCTCTATCTGCTTTTCTTTGAGCTGTTTGAATTCTTTTTCTCTTTGACTAGTCTTTCTGACTCTGAAGTCAGCCTTACAGCCTAAGAGATTTTTTTTAAAGATCCATTTAGTGCTGTCTTTTCCTCTCCTTCCCTCTGCTGTTTCTTGCTAGAAGCACTTAACCTGAAATATTTGCAAAACTCATTTTTTTTCTCTGAAACGGAGACAAAAACATTATTGCTTGTCTTTCTGTCTGAGCACTTTTGAGATCATTTTTACATAAAGAAACTTTCTGATAGAAGTGTGTAGCTGAAAATGTTTGTTTTGTATCATTTCCCGTGTTTATGTGAATTTTTGTTTTGTTCTGGGGTTTTTTCTCCCCCTTCTTTCCGCAATATTGTTAAAAGTACGCACTCTTTTGAAAGAGAGCGCACGATTTGCAAAGAGAGAGTGCTCTTTCCAGTTGATGTAACATACATAGAAGGTGACGGCAGAAAAAGACCTGTACGGTCCATCCAGTCTGCCCAATAAGATAAACTCATATGCGCTACTTTATATGTATACCTGACCTTGATTTGTATCAACCATTTTCAGGGCACAGTGCATAGAAGTCTGCCCAGTACTAGCCCCGCCTCCCAAACACCGGTGCCACCACCCAATGTGTGCACGTGAACTCTATTACACATGTGCTATCAGGAAAGGGTGTAATTTCTTTGCAAATCCTGTGCAACCTTTGTGAAAAGTCAGCACGATTAGCCTAATGGGTAGTGTAATGGGTTCAATTCCCAGTATGACTCCTGGTGACTCTGGGCAAGTCACTTAACCCTCAAAAAACAGCTTAGATTGTGATCCTATTAGAGACACAGAAAGTACCTGCACATAATATATGTAAACCAAAGAAACATGGAGGGGCATTTTCGATATGATGTCTAAGTCCGACTTTAGACATTTTGCAAAAATCATCCATAATCTGAATAGGAAAGACGGCCATTTTCAAAAAAGAAAAACGTCTATCTTTTTTTTTTCCCGAAAATACTGTTTTGAACAAGGTTTTGTGATTTGGACGTTTTGGTTTTTGGTCCATTTTTGAAAAAAAAAATGTCCAAGTGCAAAATGCTCAAAATGAAGCCATTGGGATGTAGGAGGAGCCAGCGTTTTTAGTACACTGGTACCCCTGACATCCCAGGACAGCAATAGGGCACCCTAGCGGGCACTGCAGTGGACTTCATAAAATGCTCCCAGGTACACATCTGACCATTGCTCCCTTACCTTGTGTGCTGAGCTCCCCAAATCCCACTACCCCCAACTGAACACCACTACCATAGCCCTTACAGGTGAAGGGGCCACCTATATGTGGGCACAGTGGGTTTCTGGTGAGTTTTGGAGGACTCACAGTTTTCCTCCACAAGTGTAACAGGTAGGGGGAGGTAGGAGCCTAGGTCCACCTGTCTGCATTGTTACCAGGTGGGCGGTTTTACCGCCCAATTGGGCGGGTTTTTGCCAGCGGCGGCGGGAAAATTTCGCTGGCCGCGGGATGCGGTTTTTTGGGCGGTTTTCCCGTCACCACTGTGTGAGTTTGGCGGTTTTTTCCAGGGCTTCTATTGGTCCAATTCAGTCCAATAGAAGCTTTTCCGGGGCTTCTATTGGTCCAAATTGGACCAATAGAAGCCTTTCAGGGGCGGGGTTGACGTCAGGGATGATGTAGGGGGCGGGGCTAGTGACGTGGGAGGCGGGGCTAGTGACATAGGGGGCGGGGTTAGTGACGCGGGGGTGGGGTTTGGTGACGCGGGAGACGGGGATTGGCTACGGGCGGTTTTTGGGCGGGTTTACAGCTCGTTTTGGGCTGGGAAAATTTTTCCCAGCTGGCAACCTTGCCTGTCTGCAGTACACTGCATCCAACAGTAGACTACTCCAGGGACCTGCATGCTGTTCAAATGGACCTGAGTATAACATCTGAGGCTGACAAGTAATGTTTTTCATCACATTTTTGGGGGGTGGGATAGGGTTAGTGACCACTGGGGGAATAAGGGGAGGTCATCCCTGATTCCTTCCAGTGGTCATCTGGGTATTTAGGGCATCTTTTTGTGCCTTTTTCATTATAAAAACAGATCTAGCTCAAAACGTCTTAGACCTGGACGATTTTGTTTTGTTCCATTATGGCTGAAAAACATCTAAGTCTTAGGAAGACCCAAGTCCGGGCCTGAGCACGCCCCCTTGAGATTTGGACGCACTTCTGATGGACTTCATAGAAAAACGTCTAAAAAATAAGTTTTGAAAATACTGATTTGAACGTTTTTGTGAGAAAATCGTCCAAATGCTGCTTTAAGCCACTTTCTAGACGTTTTTCTGTTTATATCAGTTCTATGACCCTTTATTTAAAGGACACACAAAAGGAAGGTCCAAATCTCCCGTAAAATCAAAACAAACCACAAAAAATGGCGGAAGATGAACCAAAACAGACCAGAAAAACAAAGGAGTAAGAGCACCAGAAAAGTTTAATGGGACCCAACACGGTCCGTGTTTCGGCCAACAGGCCTTCCTCAGGGGTCCTGAATCTGACGTTTACAGGTGCACCTCCGAGATATGAAACAAAAAGCAAAATACGCTTATGTCTGCCATCAGACAGCATTAGCATATTTTGCTTTTTGTTTCATGAGTATCTCGGAGGTGCACCTGTAAACGTCAGATTCAGGACCCCTGAGGAAGGCCTGTTGGCCGAAACACGGACCGTGTAGGGTCCCATTAAACTTTTCTGGTGCTCTTACTCCTTTGTTTTTCTGGTCTGTTTTTGGTTCATCTTCCGCCTTTCAGAAACTGAAAAAAGCCCTCATTCATTGATTGCACATCTGTAATATTTATTGTTTCGTCACTGCATGGAATGGTGTATACAGCCACACACAGACAGAAATCAGAATTCAGCTTGGTGTACAAGACGGACTAGTTTCTTGATTTTCACATTTTTATCAAACAGGAACAGGTAACCGCACTGAAGCCTAGTACAGACCATATGGCGGTATAGCAAGTGGAAATAAATAAATAAACTCTTATCACAGGGCTTACTGAAAGATGACACAGAACAAAGAGGAGGTGCCAGAAGGTCTCTGAGCTGAACACTTAGTCCTGCTTGACAATACATGTGTTGAATAAAATTGACTAGGGAGAGGGACAGGTGAGGTGAGCTGTGGAGCCATCAGCGAACCGGTGCGAAATGCAGAGTCGTAAGATTATCTGTAATGCTCACAGCAACTGGCCTAATCAGAGTAAAGATTATACAGTGCATTTGTTAGAATTACTGAAGCAGTTTTCAGAAAAAATTCAGCAGGTAGCAGCATAAACAGATGTAAACAGCGTCTGAACATATAAAATATATGTGTGATAAGAACAATGACTACAGCCCTCCTTCAGATATATGTTAATGGCTACAGGAAGGGCCAGAGCCCAAAGTGGGAGGGGCACATTTTTGCCCGCTTCTCCGCTGCCGCCCCCTGCTTCCGATGCACGATGGTACCTTGGCTGGCGGGGGTCTGCAACCCCCGCCAGCTGAAGCATTAGTCCAGCACTGGGCTCGCATTGCTTTGCTCAGTCACGCTATGCACACTCATTTACATGCCCGAAGTGTCGCACATGCTCAGTTTCACTAGAACAAGCGTGCAAGGCATAACTGAGAAGAGGAGGGTAGGCAATGCGGCGGGACCAGCGCAGGAGAAACGCTTCAGCTGGCGGGTGTTGGGGTCCCCTGCCAGCCAAAACGGGGGCCTCAGAGCTAATTTTTTTTTTGGGGGGGGGGCCAGGCCCCCTGTAGCTACGCCACTGGCTAGAGGGCAGTGTGAACACTGATAAAATTCTCCAAACACAAGAAATCAAATGCTGATCTTCCAGTCTCACCTGTATTATTCTGTCTAACAATAGAAAGACATTTTGGATTCTGGGGAAGGATGTAGAATATCGAGGACATGAAAGCTGATAAATATTTACCCTCTGATGTTCAGCACTATTTAAGCAGCCAGGAACGGACAATTAAATAACGTTTAGCTGGCTAATCACTAATATTCGCGGTTAGCACCGATATTCAGCGCTGGGTTTAGCGGGTAAATAAGACCGCATAAATAAAGTCTTATCTTTAACCACTAGGAACTTAACCGGTTAGCACTGACCCCCAGATTCTAAATATCATGCCTATCGTTCCGTGGCGAAATCCAAGTGTATTCAATAACAGCGTACGTAACTTAATTGGCTTAACATGCTAATCAGCATTTATGATAGCACTTAATGAGCAAAAATACTACTTATTACTACTACTGCTTATCATTTCTATAGCGCTACAAGACGTATGCAGCGCTGTACACTTGAACACAAAGAGACAGTCCCTGCTCAAAAGAGCTTACAATCTAATCAGGACAGACAAATAGGACAAATAAGGGATAAGGACAAAGAGTTGCAAGATTCCGGAATCCCAAAGAGTAGCAACATTCTGTGTAGAATCCCAAAGAGTAGCAACATTTCGGAATCCCAAAGACTCCTATTACTACTCATCATTTCTATAGCACTACTAGACGTAAGCAGCGCTGTACACTTGAACACGAAGAGACAGTCCCTGCTCGACAGAGCTTACAATCTAATCAGGACAAACAGAACAAATAAGGGATAAGGACAAAGAGTTTCAGGATTCCGGAATCCCAAAGAGTAACAAGGTTCTGGAATCCCAAAGAGTAGCTACATTGCGTGCAGAATCCCAGAGAGTGCCAAGATTCCGGAATCCCAAAGACTCCTATTAGTACTTATCATTTCTACAGTGCTACAAGATGTACGCAGCGCTGTACACTTGAACACGAAGAGACAGTCCCTGCTCGACAGAGCTTACAATCTAATCAGGACAAACAGAACAAATAAGGGATAAGGACAAAGAGTTTCAGGATTCCGGAATCCCAAAGAGTAACAAGGTTCTGGAATCCCAAAGAGTAGCTACATTGCGTGCAGAATCCCAGAGAGTGCCAAGATTCCGGAATCCCAAAGACTCCTATTAGTACTTATCATTTCTACAGTGCTACAAGATGTACGCAGCGCTGTACACTTGAACATGAAGAGACAGTCCCTGCTCCACAGAGCTTACAATCTAATTAGGACAGACAAAAATGAGAACTAATTGGCAATAATTAGAATTTACATCCACAACTCGCTGAGCGTATTTTGTAACGTGGAGTGCCTAAATTCTAATGTGCGCAGCCAAAATGGGGCATGGTTATGGGCAGGGAAATGGGCATTTCGTGGGCGTTACAAAATTTACACGCACTGTTATAGAATATGCTCCTTTGCACCTAAATATACACTCCAGTACAAACGCCACGTTTTCGTTGGTGTAAATGGAGGCGCGTAGTTCTAGTTGCTGGGATATCAACTAAGCATATTCGATGTACCGCGCCTAAATCTAGGTGCCGCTTTTAGAATATTCTTAGGGGGAAATTTGTTCTGCACAGATTTTTCAGACACCATATATAGAATCTGGCCCTGAATATCAGCTTAACCGGGTAAGTTCCGGTAGCCAAAAATACCCCGGATATTCAGTGTTGGTGATTTGAAATGGCTGGCGTTCACTATCTGGGGTCAGCACCAACTGCGGCATTTAAGCAAGCTGCTTCCTGCCGGCTGAATATCGCCCCCTATTGTTCACCTTTACTAACTGTACAGATGGCTCTTTCCTGGAAATGCATACTCAATGAAATGTGGTATGTGTGACACACGATTATGGATCTGTTACGGTAAAAAAATAATAGGTTTATAAAATGTCAAGAAATCTGGAAGCCGTAGCTGCTTCTGTATCCATGGTGCTGTAATTGCGACCATTTATATTGTGTTCTGCAGAACGGAGGAGAGAAGTAAGTATGTGTGAGTGAAATGACGTAAAAAATATTCATGATATCTGAAATGAGATAAAAATGTCAAAATGTGTGTGTGTGTGTGGGGGGGGGGGGGGGCTGCCAGTTTCTTAAATAGTTTGGGCTATTTCCAGAAACAGAACCGGAATGTAATGAACCCTCCCCTCCCCCTGAAAAATCAAACAAAATCAAAACACAGCAGAAATTGGGAGCATGTACCCCCCCCCCCCCCCCTAATCTGATACTGCATTTTAAAATCTTTGCACATTTAATAAAACTAGACAATCACTAGGGACGGGCAGCCAGAACATTTCTGTGTCATTGTTTCCAGTTTTGTTTTTTGTTTTCGTTTTGGAACAAATGTCATTACAAGGGTGCACTTTTCTTAAAGAGAGTGCTCGCTGTCCCCCAAATTCTGTATAGGTTCCCCAAAGTTATTGGCTAAATTGCTCAGTAATTGGCTTTCACAATTGTTGATTGGCAATAATTACCAGTTACGTGCATATCTGCTCTGAACCCCTATTGTATCCTGCGCCCCTAATTCATCTCATGCACAACTCCACAGGGGCGTGGCCAAGGGAAGGGCATGGCTGGGTCATGGATGGAACCAAATACTTCCATTTTGTACCTGACAGTAGCTAAGTGTGAGTACTACTACTACTACTACTACTACTTAACATTTCTAAAGCGCTACTAGGGTTACGCAGCGCTGTACAGTTTTACAAATAAGGATAGTCCCTGCTCAAAGGAGCTTACAATCTAAAGGACGAAATGTGAAGTTCGGGCAGTCTAGATTTCTTGAATAGATGAATAATGGTTAGGTGCCGAATGCGACATTGAAGAGGTGGGATTTGAGTAGGGATTTGAAGATGGGTAGGGAGGGGGCCTGGCGTATGGGCTCAGGGAGTTTATTCCAAGTATAGGGAGAGGCGAGGCAGAAAGGGCGGAGCCTGGAGTTAGCGGTGGTGGAGAAGGGTACCGAGAGGAGGGATTTGTCCTGTGAGCGGAGATTTCGGGTAGGAACGTAAGGGGAGATGAGGGTAGAGAGGTAATGAGGGGCTGCAGATTGAGTGCATTTGTAGGTTAGTAGGAGAAGCTTGAACTGTATGCGGTACCTGATCGGAAGCCAGTGAAGTGATTTGAGGAGAGGGGTGATATGAGTATAACGGTCCAGACGGAAGATAAGACACACAGCAGAGTTCTGAACGGATTGAAGGGGGGATAGATGGCTAAGTGGGAGGCCAGTGAGGAGTAGGTTACAGTAGTCAAGGCGAGAGGTAATGAGGCAGTGGATGAGAGTTCGGGTGGTGTGCTCAGAGAGGAAGGGGCGAATTTTGCTGATGTTATAAAGAAAGAAGCGGCAGGTCTTGGCAGTCTGCTGGATATGCACAGAGAAGGAGAGGGAGGAGTCGAAGATGACTCCGAGGTTGCGGGCAGATGAGATGGGGAGGATTAGGTGTTATCAACTGAGATAGAGAGTGGAGGGAGAGGAGAAATGGGTTTGGGTGGAAAGAAAATGAGCTCGGTCTTGGCCATGTTCAGTTTCAGGTGGCGGTTGGACATCCAGGCAGCAATGTCAGATAAGCAGGCCGAGACTTTGGCCTGGGTTTCTGCAGTGATGTCAGGTGTGGAGAGATAGAGTTGGGTGTTGTCAGCACTTTGTGCCTGACGGTAGCTAAGTGTGAGTAGCAGGAGTAAATGCTCGCCTCTAAAGTTAGGCGTGAAAATGACTTAAGCTAATATTCTCTAAAAAGAGCTCCCTGTGGTCCTGCCTTTATACAATTCATGCTGAGGGGTCCTTTTACTGCGATAAACGGGGGCCTGCGTTATTATCAGCGTGTGTTTCTGACAAGAACAGAGGCCTCCTTTTACTGCCGTGGGTAAAAGAATGTCTTTTTTTCTCAAAAACAAATGGCCGTGCGGTAAATGAACCACTTGACGGGCGGCCATTTGGGGGGAAGCACTTACCCCACCCATTGAGGTGGCGGTAAGGGCTCCTGCACTAACCCAGCGGTAACTAGGCAGCTATTACCACCGGGTAAGCACCAGTGCTATAAAAATATTTCTGTAGCGCTGTGGGTGGGAACTACTGCTGGGTCCCTTAGTGCATCCCAGCCCCTTACTATGGACGCCATTTATTGAATCTACCCAGGGCCGCCGAGAGGGGGGGCAGGGGGGACAAAATTCCCCATCTCCAAGGGGGGCCCGGCGCCGCAGTCCCCTGCACCCGCCCCCCTCCATCCACCACCAGGCCGGGCCCCCCTGAATTCAAATCATAGCGCTTCACCTCAACCTCACTCCGTGTGAAAGAAGAACAGGAGCGGCAGTCTGCAGATCGCCTCCTTTCGGGTCTTCCCTCCCTGTGTCCCACCCTCACGCAAGTTACGTCAGACGAGGGTAGGACACAGGGAGGGAAGGCCCGAAGGGAGGTGATCTGCAGACTGCCGCTGCCATTCTTCTTTCACATGGAGTGAGGTTGAGGTGAGGCTTATCATTTGAATTCAGGGGGGGGGCCCAGTGGTGGACGGAGGGGGGCGGCGACGATGAAGTAGATGTTGGTAATATAGTAGGTTATAAATTGGGAGTATCAGCAACCCTTGACTCCAAAAAGGAGTTCAGTTGTGTTGGGTCATAGAAAATATACTTAACTGAATTAATTTTCAATACACATTTGCGGGGAAAATTAAGCCAAAATAATTCACCAAATTGTAAAACCTTAGAACGGAATTTCAGAAATAATCTCACACAAATAAAATAAGGATGTTACACTAGCAACTTTGATTGTGGCTTTTATATTGGAACCGGATCGTGACTGGATTTTGAGACAATATTTCCGCCATAGGGATGAACTCTTTATGAATAATAAGATTAGAATATTTCCTGATATTGTGAGAGACATCACTCTTCATTTCTATCAACCTGCTCTCAACTACTCAGGGCTTTCCTCCTATTTCATTCCCCTGACCAACTTTGACCTGCCATTGCGATGATGGTCCTTGGCTGGAATCAATAGACTGTGTCTTCCACCAGATGTGCCGTTGAGCAGTGACTGAGGCTCCTTTCCTCCAGGGACCGTGGCTGCTTCTTTCGCAGCATTCCCAGCCCTGGCCGGCTCAAAGAGTACAAGTTGAGCCCAAGAATCAAAGCCAAGTCCTCTTCATGGAATTCCACCGCTGAACCGTTGAGCTGATCCTCTTGAAAACACTTTTAAAGCTGTGGGTTATGGATAGAAACAATGGGTTGCCTTGTCACAAATCCAACATTAATCACTTTCCTGTTTCTAATTACTTAATATATTTTTGATGTATGGAACGCCAAACTATACACAAATGTGATCTCCCAAGGTTTTTGTGCAGTGGTACAATGATTTCTCTCTGCACACGATTCATTGTAATGCGTTCATTGTACCTTGCTCTTACCTGCTGTTTCAAGCAGCAGGCTGGCATTATACCTTCATGTTTAACTTAAGCCCATAATAATATCTAATGATTCAACACCCGCTGTTTTGTCAACACTTAGCTATTCCCAGTGGTACAAAATGGAGAAAGCCTTTCATACATCAAAACTATTGGATTTTAGATGTTCTGTGTTCTGTTGGTGGGTGATTTTTTATTTTTCTTGGAGTATGTGAAATAGTAATAGAGAAGTCATAGCTGATTGCCTGTTCCAAGAAAGATCAAGAGGTACATTCCTCCAGTTCCTCCTCAGCCTAGTCATTTGCCTAGGAGTATACTGTATCCCCAGCAACCTTAACCCTATTCATAATGAGTTCCTATGCGACTTTTCTCTAAAATTCCCTGATATGTCACCTCTGCAAAAACACCCACAAACCTCACATTAAGCTATAGAATTTAACTGCTATGGAATATTTCTTTTATTTATTTAGGACCCTGATTACTAAGCCATGCTACGGGGGCGCTAGCATTTTTAGCGTATGCTAAACGTTAGCACGCGCTAACGCTAGAGACACCTATAGGAATATATGGGTGTCTCTAGTGTTTAGCGTGTGCTAAAAACGCTAGCTCACCTTAGTAAACAGAGCCTTTAGTGTTTATTAATCACCTTTATGAAGAGATTGGGAGGCAGAGCCGGTGGTGGGAGGCGGGGCTGGTGGTTGGGAGCAGGGCCGTGCTTAGGGTCTCTGGTGCCCCCCTGCAGAGCCGGTGGTGGGAGGCGGGGCTGGTGGTTGGGAGCAGGGCCGTGCCTAGGGTCTCTGGTGCCCCCCTGCAGAGCCGGTGGTGGGAGGCGGGGCTGGTGGTTGGGAGCAGGGCCGTGCCTAGGGTCTCTGGTGCCCCCCTGCAGACTATCAGTTGCCCCCCCCCCCCCCCCCCATGTGGCACAAGATGCAAAGGAAATAGGAGCTGAAAAATGGAGTGCATCTTTGTGGGATTGCTGAACAAATAGAGGGTTTACAACCACTTAGCTTTTCGTGCTTTCATGTTCACGAAATTAGCAATTAAATCTTTGATATCTAACTGGGCACATATATCATTCTCAATAGCAATCATGGCAAGGCTTACAAGCCTTTCTTGCAAAATACTTGATGGCAAATAATCCTATATAATAATTCTCACCTCCAACAGGATGTGCCTGGGACCGTGCCTCCCTCGGAGGTGGTCTGCTAGGCAGGCACGCACTGACGTCAGTGACAGCTGATACCAAAGCAAGGGGAGGAGTAGGGAAACACGCAGAGCGTGTTTCCCTACTCCTCCCCCTGTGTTACAGCCCACTGCACCCCCCTTCCGCGACCCAGTCGACCCCCCTTCTCGGTGAAAACCGTCCCCCGCCGCCATCCAGTACCTGTGCTGACGGGGGACCCCAACCCCCATCTGTCGAAGTCCTGTGCTGGCCTTTGCGCCGTTGCTTCTTCAATGATCTTCGGTTCAAGTTCCTCTGCGTGTGTCTGATGTCAGATACACGCAGAGCAACTTGGACACAAAATCATTGAAGAAGCAATGTCTCGAAGGCCAGCACAGGACTTCTGCTGACGGGGGTTGAGGTCCCTCGTCAGCTCAGGTACTGGACGGCGGCGGGGGACGGTTTTTGCCGAGAAGGGGGGTTGACTGGGTCGCGGAAAGGGGGGTGAAAACGGAGGGACGGCAGTCTGGAACAGCGAGGGAGGGAGGGTGGGGGGGGGTGGCCTTGCTAGCGCCCGTTTCCTTCCCTTTTGAAATGGGCATTTTTTACTAGTTTTTTATGATTTTTAACCGTGAAAATTATCGCTCACCACTTGCCACACTGACAGGAATTGTCAGCAATATTCTTAGAAACAAATTGCTATACATTGCAAAATAAGATAGCAGATGTAAATTCTCAAAGTGGACATATTCCAAACACTAAAATGAAAATAAAATGATTTTTCTCTACCTTTGTTGTCTGGTGACTTTCTTTTTCTGATCATTGATAAGTCTCTTGACTCTAAAGTTTAGCAATTTCATTAAAGCAAAATATATTTTCACATATCACAGACTCTTCCCTATCCAAGGAGAATCTTTTATATAAAAACAAACACCAAAAAAAAAAACAATGAGATTTTCACTTACCAGCTCTCCTACACTACCTCAGCTAAACTTCCTCTGAAACTACTGTTGGAACCATCAGCCAATGAAATGGCTTTTAGCTGTAGCTATCGGGTTACATGACAATTATGCAAACATCATTGCAGTCATGCCCTCCTCTCGGTGTACAAGCTCAGAGAAGAAAAAACAAAAACTTTGAACCATTTACAGATTTTAACAATTACACTATTTAGTTTTTATTTCTCCCCAGTCTCACTTGCACACCTCCCTCCAAACCTGGCTGTTCTCTTTAATTTGAATGTTGTTCAAGCTCACCCTGAATGAGGAGTTCGTCCCACACCAAAGACATAAATAGCACTGGTTGCATTCTTTCAAACAGCTTCAGCAGAGCCTGCCTGCCTCAGTGAGCACTGTGGTCAAAGAGGGGAGGGCAGGGGAGAGAGGAGAATCACAGCTTCAGGTAAAACATTTTGCAAGTGAGCTGACCTCAGGAAATGGTAGGCACCCTCCAGAGGTCGGTCAAGGTCAGGTATACACAAAAAGTAGCACATATGAGTTTATCTTGTTGGGCAGACTGGATGGACCGTGCAGGTCTTTTTCTGCCGTCATCTACTATGTTACTGTATTCACCCAAATCGGTGCACAGCAGGTACACTTTAACATAAAACTTACAATTTTATTAACAGCATAACAATAATAAAATGACCAAATATAAGCATAAATACAATCAATGAGGTAAACTTGGAAATGGCAAATTAATTCCTAGTAATAGGATAAACATGAAACAGTATCAAAAATATACACATTTAACAGCACTGTAGAACAATCATATAACAGAAATATGATAAACCTCAGTACAATACAAAGAATAACAAACAGACAGCATGGAAGAACATTCATAGAATGTAGATATAATATGCACATTTAATAGCACTGTACAATAATCATAACACATAGATATAATATATACATTTAACCACATTGCACAACAATCATATAACATTAATATAATAAACGTCAGTACAATACAAACTATGCCATGATAGACAGCATGGAAGAACATCATATAACATAGATATAATAAACACATATAACAGCACAGCAGAACAATCATATTACAGAAATATGATAAACATCAGTACAATACTGACAATACCATAATAGACAACATGGAGGAACATTCAAATAACAATATAATACAGTGTTAGCATCATACCAATGCCGCACCTACTATGCATACATTAGAACATTCCAGTAGCATAGATATGCTGCTTATGCTATTCCCACAATACAGTGAAACTTTTACTATGTAGTCAGGGGTCAAGTGCAGATATATAGCTGGGGACAAGGGTAGTACAAAGTCATTGGGATAAATTGAAGGGTGGCTAAACTGAAGGCAAATTATATGAGCAGTTAAATAAGCTATGAGGAACATCTAAGTTACGGGGAGGCTAATGCTCAAAACTCCAGCACTGTGTGGAAGAGTGTCGGAAGAAAAGGTCCGGAACAGTGCGGCCAAACAACGTCCTAACGCTCAACGCTAATGAGTGGGAAAGCGCGGGGTACAAATGTAACAACAACAATATGCAAATATAGGCACATTGTCAATGTTGAGCATTAGGACGTTGTTTGGAAGTTAAGGGGGGGAGGGCGGTGTCTGGGGCATGCGCACAAGAGCTGCATGGTAAGCAAAGATCTCATGCTCATGCCCAATCCTGGGAGCGGAAACGTCAGAGAGGGAGGAGGAGGAATTGCCGGTTGCCTGTCATCTCCTGAACCAGGGTCTCCATGCGGGGGTTAGCGGCAAGACCAGGCATTGGGCATCCGTGTAGGAGCAAGTACAAGTTCCGCATCAGAAGAAGTTTTTTATAAGAGTGATTTGGGGGCAGGAAGAAGGAAACCTCCCGATTTTCAACTGAAATTCATTGGGGTAAGGAAGCAGCTGTGCCCTCGTCCGCTCTCTTCTCCTCTGCAAACCAAAGCATGAATCCTCTCTTCAAAAACCCTAATGCCAGCTCCGAGCTGGCATTAGGTTTTGTCTGGTAAGGGAGCCCTTCTTCAGGGTGCTTTTCTCTGAGCACCACAGGGAATAGAAAATGACCTCATTTAAATCCCATTTAAATGCTATTTCTGCTGATCTGGAGTGAGCTTGTTATTTCCCATGGTAGGGGCTTCTGAGCATTGTGTGCCGGCAAACGTGGGCGCTAATCTGACGCTAATGGTCTCTAGCACCCGCGATTGCTTCTGAGCATCGGGTCCAGGGTGAGCAGCAAGCTAGTCCAGGTGCAGAGTGAGTGGATATTAAAGACTTGGGAGAAGAGCCAGGCTTTCATTTGCTTCTTGAAGTAGACGTAGTCTCTAGTTAGAAGTCCCCCTTCTGGGAGTGAGTTTCAGCGAGTGGGGGTGGGGGGGCTACTCCTGTGAAGGCTAACTGGCGGGTGTCACATTGTGCAATTTCTTTTGATGAGGGAACAGATAGTGATGGTCCTTGAGAGGAGCTTGGAGGTCTCAAAGGTGTGTAAAGGGCTAACTTACTCGTTAAATACTCTGGACCGTTGTGTCTGAGGACCTTGAAAATCACAGAGTTTTAATTTACATAAGTATTGCCATACTGGGAAAGACCAAAGGTCCATCAAGCCCAGCATCCTGTTTCCAACAGTAGCCAATCAAATACCCGGCAAGATCCCAAAAATGTACAAAACATTTTATACTGCTTATCCCAGAAATAGTGGATTTTCCCCAAGTCCATTTAATAACGGTCTATGGACTTTTCCTTTAGAAAGCCGTCCAAACCTTTTTTAAACTCCGCTAAGCTAACCACCTTTACCACATTCTCTGGCAACGAATTCCAGAGTTTAATTACACGTTGAGTGAAGAAATTTAGCCCTGTCAGGAACTGGTAGCCAGTGTAGCTTTTGCAGGAAGGGTGTGATGTGGTCATTCCGCACCGTGGTCACAGATTTTCAATAAGGTCAAGGACCATCAGGTTAAATCCTTACACTGGGGCACCCACAAGTGAGAATGGCCTTCTAATAGGGTATATCCTTGAGACCACTTTAGAGAAGAACATTGATGAGTTAGTAGCAGATCAAGGGAGGACCACCCACATGGTGCATAGCCCGAATTAGGAAACATATCTACAGAGACTGAAGCAATAACTCCTTTAAGCTGTGGAGGAGTCCTAAACCCACATTACTTCGGGGGGGGGGGGGTGCCTTCAATGTGGTGTTTTCAATTGTAAGGGAGGGACAGGTCTGCAGCACCCGCCCTCCCCCCCCCCCCGAAAAAATGTGGGAGGAGGATTCCCACACATCTTAGAAGGAACATTGGATGTATTCTAGAAGAATGAAAAGGGAAATTGGATACAAACATTCAAACAGGGAGCAGTTTTCAATAAAGTCCCAGAGGAAGCATTTTCCATAGAATGAGATGCTCATGGACACGAGGTCACCATAGGAAGATGGAGGGTGATGGGCATGTGGAACAGCCTTCCTGAGGAGTTTCTTGGAGCCAGAATGGTGTCAGAATTTAAGAATATATGGGATGGATATAATGAATGGACCATAGTAGCATCGTAAGGGAAGGAGAAGACAGCAGATTGAGCGAGACAGGACAGCATAGTACCCAGGCACACATGGGCAGATGGGGGGAACTAAATGTGCTCTTGATCTGCCACAACAACATCTCTGTAGCTTCAGTGTCCTCATTCCAGGGCCCTCCCTCCCTCTGTGGAACATTTATAATTAACCTAAGATAATAATTCAAATTGAGTGCAATAAAAAAGTGTCCCGGAGCTTAAAGGCCAGAGTGAGAGCATTCCTCTGCTACCTGCCCACTGATTAGTCACAGGCACATCATGGGTGGGGGGCCGGGGGGGGGGGGCTTTCTTTCTCACTTGTCAACTGTGATTTAGACTCTGTGAAAATGAAAACCCTCCTTCAGCAGCAGAGGGAAAGCAAACAGTCAAATGTCATAGCCTGAGCAGGCAGCAAAGGAACAAAGGAAGCGGAGTTAGAGGGTCAGGTTTGATCTAAGAGAAGGCGGAGAGGCGTCTGACTCGCTTCTTTCTCACAGCTTAAAATGATAAAACCGAAAACGTGATAACGCTCTGACAGGAGCAGCATATTTTGCCCTGCCTTGGCTACCTCAGCTGCTAAACCCATTAACCTATGGCATTTCAAAGGTCTTAACCCTGGCAGGGCCAATTAGATCAGAATCAGGGAGGAAGCTTGGGAGTGAGGTCACCTTTGAGCTGCTCCACAGCTCTTCCTGACTTCTGACCCAGCATGTGGGACGATGTAGGCCATCGACGAGGACCCGCTGGCCACATTCACTGTCACACACAGAACTTTCCCCCATGCACTGATGACGCCCCACTAGGGGATAATATCAGAAAGTGACAGCGAGCTAATTAATACCCCTTGCTTGTAAATTTGGATTAATTTTACATGTATTCCCTGGGCCTCATTTACTCGCTCCAAACAGACACTTGAACATGTGTTGCTCCAGCGTCATTGTGTGTTCTGCTCTCCGAACAAATGTGGATTAATTTCCTGTTGACTTCAAAAGCCTATTCACAGACATGTAATTTTTCCTCCCTCTCTTGTTCCGTGGGGCTTCCAGAAAAATAGGAAACAGTTTGTACTGGGTCTATTGTGCCATGAGACTTCACACACCAGGGATTTCTAGCCTTTAACAACAACAAAAAAGTGTTTATTTTCAACTACTAGGAAAAGTGAAAGCAAATGTTTCAAAACAATAAAAGTTAAACTTTTATATTCCAGTATTATCCCAAAATAGATCAGTGCAGATTGAACAAAAAGAACCAGCCATCTCTAGGAGTTACAAGACAAATATATTAACAAAGGGCCTTTTACGAAGAGTACTGTGTGATGCACTCAGGCATCCTGCGGTAACTCTGAATTCTGAACATGCTAACTGCATACTAAATACTTGAATACGTGTTCGCTAGAGAAAAGCAGAGAGAGAGGGGATATGATACAGATATTTAAGTACTTGAAAGGTATTAATATACAAACAACCTCTTCCAGAGACGTAGGGGGTGGTAGAAATAGAGGACAGGAATGGAGGTTGCAGGGAGGTAGACTTAGGAGTAATGTCAGGAAATATTTTTTCACGGAGAAGGTAAGAGACAACTGGAACGCCCTTCCAGGAGAGGTGGTAGAGTCAAAAACAGTGAGCAAATTCAAAAATGCTTGGGATAGACACAGGGAATGTCTAAATAGAAAGAGGATGGATCTGAAACATGGCTGTTGAGGTGTTATGTTGGGCAAGAGTAGCAGGAACTAAGGCTAAAGCTGGACAGACTCCTACAGTCTGTGTCCCACAAATGGCAAAAGACAGATGAAGATTTGGCAACTCCAGCATTGAGAGAACCAAGACCAATACCGGACAGACTTCTACGGTCTGTGTACCGCAAATGGCAAAAGACAGATGAAGATTTGGCAACTCTAGCATTGAGAGAACCAAGACCAATACTGGACAGACTTCTACAGTCTCTGGTCCACAAATGACAAAAGACAGATGAAGATTTGGCAACTCCAGCATTGAGAGAACCAAGACCAATACTGGACAGACTTCTATGGTCTGTGTCCCACTAATGGGAAAAGACAGATGAAGATTTGGCAACTCCAGCATTGAGAGAACCAAGACCAATACTGGACAGACTTCTACAGTCTCTGTCCCACAAATGGCAAAAGACAGATGAAGATTTGGCAACTCCAGCATTGAGAGAACCAAGACCAACACCGGACAGACTTCTACAGTCTGTGTCCTGAAAATGGCAAAAGACAGATGAAGATTTGGCAACTCCAGCATTGAGAGAACCAAGACCAATACTGGACAGACTTCTACAGTCTCTGTCCCACAAATGGCAAAAGACAGATGAAGATTTGGCAACTCCAGCATTGAGAGAACCAAGACCAATACCGGACAGACTTCTATGGTCTGTGTCCCACAAATGGCAAAAGACAGATGAAGATTTGGCAACTCCAGCATTGAGAGAACCAAGACCAACACCGGACAGACTTCTACAGTCTGTGTCCTGAAAATGGCAAAAGACAGATGAAGATTTGGAAAGTCCAGAACTGAGAGGACCAAGACCAATACCGGACAGACTTCTACGGTCTGTGTACCGCAAATGGCAAAAGACAGATGAAGATTTGGCAACTCCAGCATTGAGAGAACCAAGACCAATACCGGACAGACTTCTACAGTCTGTGTCCTGAAAATGGCAAAAGACAGATGAAGATTTGGAAAGTCCAGAACTGAGAGGACCAAGACCAATACCGGACAGACTTCTACGGTCTGTGTACCGCAAATGGCAAAAGACAGATGAAGATTTGGCAACTCCAGCATTGAGAAAACTAAGACCAACACCGGACAGACTTCTACGGTCTGTGTACCGCAAATGGCAAAAGACAGATGAAGATTTGGCAACTCCAGCATTGAGAGAACCAAGACCAATACCGGACAGACTTCTACAGTCTGTGTCCTGAAAATGGCAAAAGACAGATGAAGATTTGGAAAGTCCAGAACTGAGAGGACCAAGACCAATACCGGACAGACTTCTACGGTCTGTGTCCCACTAATGGGAAAAGACAGATGAAGATTTGGCAACTCCAGCATTGAGAGAACCAAGACCAATACTGGACAGACTTCTACAGTCTCTGTCCCACAAATGGCAAAAGACAGATGAAGATTTGGCAACTCCAGCATTGAGAGAACCAAGACCAATATCGGACAGACTTCTACAGTCTGTGTCCCGCAAATGGCAAAAGACAGATGAAGATTTGGCAACTCCAGAATTGAGAGGACCAAGACCAATATCGGACAGACTTCTACAGTCTGTGTCCCGCAAATGGCAAAAGACAGATGAAGATTTGGAAAGTCCAGCATTGAGAGAACCAAGACCAATACCGGACAGACTTCTACAGTCTCTGTCCCACAAATGGCAAAAGACAGATGAAGATTTGGCAACTCCAGCATTGAGAGAACCAAGACCAATACCGGACAGACTTCTACAGTCTGTGTCCCGCAAATGGCAAAAGACAGATGAAGATTTGGAAAGTCCAGCATTGAGAAAACTAAGACCAACACCGGACAGACTTCTATGGTCTATGTCCTGCAAATGGCAAAAGACAGATGAAGATTTGGACACTGAGAGAACAGTTGTTGAACATGGAGGGAGGACAGGGACACAGAGGGGAAATGCTGGACAAGATGGATAGGGACACAGAAGAAAAATGGATAGTGAACATAGAGAAGAAATGTCAAAAGGACAGGAGACCTTGGAAAAAGAGATACGAGAAAACAGAGAAAATGAACACTGGGACCAAAGCAATGACCAGACAACATGGTAGAAAAATAGTTTTTTTTTCTGAATTTATTAATTGTAAATATGTCAACTTTGGGAAATCTGCATCTCTGATATCTTACGTTTTTACATTACATTATTAGCCATTTCTATTCCACATTATCCGTGAAGTTCAATGTGGCTTACACTTTGTAAAAAGCGAAATAAGTACAATGTGATTGGTCAAAAAAGTCATCATCGGTCTAGAAAAACCTCCTCATCTGAAAAAAAAGTTATAAAGGAGGTTTTTCTAGACCGATGATGACTTTTTTGACCAATCACATTGAAAGGTGGCTATAATAGATTGGAGCCCTGATATTGTTGATCAAGGTCTTAATGAGGTCTTTTCCTCCTTATTTTTGAGAACTAAATATTGTCATCCCTTTATTTCCTATATATCTACCATAGTTTGCATTGTGAAGAATGAAGACCAATGCCAGGCAGACTTCTACTCTGTGTCCCGTATGTGGCAAGACAGTTTTGGATGGGCTGGAGAGGACTTCAACGGTAACTGCAGTTGCAATATAACGACAGTGCTGGGCAGACATGTATGGTCTGTGTCCCGTATATGACGAGACAGATTGGGATTGGCTAAAGTGGACTTTGACGGCAACTCCAGTAGTTGGAACATAAGGACAGGGCCGGGCAGTCTATGGTCTATGTCCCAGAAATGGCTACGAAAGCTCATGATCAAGTATTTTATACCACATTCATTGTTGGTTTAATCATGAATTAATAGTGACTGTGAATATTGGACAGACTGGATGGACCATTCAGGTCTTTATCTGCCATATTCAGCTAGCAGCCTTTATGAGTGATGATCAGAACTAAGTGATTTCACAGGTAAATCATGTTTTAAAAAAGGAGATTATGATAGAATGAGAAGAACGGTAAAAAAAAAAACTTGGAGGGGCAACTGAGAGGGTAAAAACTGTACAACAGGCGTGGATGCTGTTCAAAAGTACCATCCTAGAGGTCCAGGCCAAACATATTCCTCGAATTACAGTAGAAAGACGGGAATCCAAAAGACAGCCGGCGTCGTTGAAAAGTGAGGTGAAGGAAGCTATTAGGGCTAAAAGAAACGCCTTCAGAAAATGGAAGAAGGAACCGTCTGAAAATAACAAGAAGCAACATAAGCAGGCTCATTTTCGAAAGAGAAGGACGTCCATCTTCCGACCCAACTCGGGAGATGGCTGCCCTTCTCTCATGGGCACCCAAATCGGTATAATCGAAAGCCGATTTTGGGCGCCCCCAACTGCAGTCCGTCGCGGGGACGAACAAAGTTCCCGGGGGCGTGTCGGAAGGGTAGCGAAGGCGGGACAGGGGCGTGCCGGGGCGTGCTTAAGAGACGGACGCCCTCGGCCGGTAATGGAAAAAAGAAGGACGGCCTTAGCGAGAATTTGATCCGCTTTTTTTGGACCCTTTTTTTTTAGGTCCAAGTTCCAAAAAAGTGCCCAAACTGCCCAGATGACCACCGAAGGGAATTGGGGATGACCTCCCCTGACTCCCCCAGTGGTCACTAACCCCCTCCCACCAAAAAAAAAAAAAACAAACTTTAAAAACATTTTTTTGCCAACCTCTATGCCAGCCTGAAATGTCATACCCAGCTCCATGACAGCAGTATGCAGGTCCCTGGAGCAGTTTTTAGTGGGTGCAGTGGACGTCAGGCAAGCAGACCAGGCCCATCCCCACCCTACCTGTTCCACTTGTGCTGGTAAATGGGAGCCCTCCAACCCCCCCCCCCCCAAAACCCACTGTACCCACATCTAGGTGCCCCCCTTCACCCATAAGTGCTATGGTAATGGTGTAGAGCTGTGGGGAGTGCGTTTTGGGGGGGGGATTTGGGGGGCTCAGCACCCAAGGTAAGGGAGCTATGCACCTGGGAGGTATTTTAATGTTTTTTTTTATTATTTTTAAAATTGCCCCCTAGGGTGCCCGGTTGGTGTCCTGGCATGTGAGGGGGACCAGTGCACTATGAATCCTGGCCCCTCCCACGACCAAATGCCTTGGATTTGGTCATTTTTGAAATGGCCGGCTTCGGTTTCCATTATCGCTGAAAACCGATGCCGACCATCTCAAATCTGCCCAAATCCTAGGCATTTGGCCGGCACCAACCGTATTATTGAAAGAAAAGATGGCCGCCCACCTTTTTCGATAATATGTTCTGTCCCGCCCCTTCGCGCCCCCGTCCTTGGAGATGGGTGTTCCCGTTCGATTATCCCCCTCAAGGAGTGTCAAAACAAATGCAAGGCACAGATAAAGGAGGCCAAGAGGGATTACGAAAAAAAGATAGCATTAGAGGCAAAAAAAACATAGTAAAAATTTTTTCGGTATATTAAAAGCAGGAAACCGGCAAGAGAATCCGTTGGGCTGCTGGACGACTGAGGGGTAAAAGGAGCGATCAAGGATGACAAAGACGTAGTGGAGAGATTGAATGATTCTTTGCTTCACTCTTCACCGAGGAAGATTTGGGTGGGATACCAGTGTCAGATATGGTATTTCAAGTGGGTGAGTCAGAGAAACTTACTGAATTCGCAGTAAACCTGGAGGATGTAATGGGGCAGTTCAGCAAACTGAAGAGTAGCAAATCTCCTGGACTGGATGGTATACATCCTAGAATACTGATAGAACTGAAAAATGAGCTTGCGGAGCTACTGTTAGTGATATGCAATTTATCCTTTAAATCGGATGTGGTACCGGAAGATTGGAGGGTGGCCAATGTAACGCCGATTTTCAAAAAAGGTTCCAGGGGAGATCCGGGAAATTATAGACCGGTGAGTCTGACGTCGGTGCTGGGGAAAATGGTAGAGGCTATTATTAAAAACAAAATTACAGAGCACATCCAAGGATATGGATTACTGAGACCAAGTCAGCACGGCTTTAGTGTGGGAAAATCTTGCCTGACCGATTTACTTCAATTCTTTGAAGGAGTAAACAAACATTTGGACAAAGGGGAACCAGTTGATATTGTGTATCTGGATTTTCAAAAGGCGTCTGACAAGGTACCTCATGAAAGGCTACAGAGGAAATTGGAGGGTCATGGGATAGGAGGAAATGTCCTATTGTGGATTAAAAACTGGTTGAAGGATAGGAAACAGAGAGTGGGGTTAAATGGGCAGTATTCACAATGGAGAAGGGTAGTTAGTGGGGTTCCTCAGGGGTCAGTGCTAGGACCACTGCTTTTTAATATATTTATAAATGATTTAGAGATGGGAGTAACCAGCGAGGTAATTAAATTTGCTGATACACAAAGTTATTCAAAGTCGTTAACTCTCGAGAGGATTGTGAAAAATTACAGAAGGACCTTATGAGACTGGGCGGCTAAATGGCAGATGACGTTTAATGTGAACAAGTGCAAGGTAATGCATGTGGGAAAAAAGAACCCAAATTATAGCTACGTCATGCAAGGTTCCACGTTAGGAGTTATGGACCAAGAAAGGGATCTGGGTGTCGTCATCGATAACACACTGAAACCTTCTGCTCAGTGTGCTGCTGCGGCTAGGAAAGCGAATAGAATGTTGGGTATTATTAGGAAAGGTATGGAAAACAGGTGTGAGGATGTTATAATGCCGTTGTATCGCTCCATGGTGTGACCGCACCTTGAGTATTGTGTTCAATTCTGGTCGCCGCATCTCAAGAAAGATATAGTAGAACTGGAAAAGATGCAGCGAAGGGCGACAAAAATGATAGCAAGGATGAGACGACTTCCCTATGAAGAAAGACAAAGGAGGCTAGGGCTTTTCAGCTTGGAGAAGAGATGGCTGAGGGGAGACATGATAGAGGTATATAAAATAATGAGTGGAGTGGAACAGGTGGATGTGAAGCGTCTGTTCACGCTTTCCAAAAATACTAGGACTAGGGGGCATGCGATGAAACTACAGTGTAGTAAATTTAAAACAAATAGGAGAAAGTTTTTCTTCAACCAACGCATAATTAAACTCTGGAATTTGTTGCTGGAGAACGTAGTGAAGGCAGTTAGCTTGGCAGAGTTTAAAAAGGGGTTGGACGGTTTCCTAAAGGCAAGTCCATAGACCGCTACTAAATGGACTTGGGAAAAATTCACAATTTCGGGAATAACTTGTATAAAATGTTTGTACATTTGGGTACCTTGCCAGGTGCCCTTGACCTGGATTGGCCGCTGTCATGGACAAGATGCTGGGCTCGATGGACCTTTGGTCTTTTCCCAATATGGCATTACTTATGTACACATTTTGGTTATTTGGATTCAAAATCGTGATTTGTTTTTTAAATTCTGATAAATCTGTGACAATGTGGCTTTCCAGGAAAAGGAATTTAGCTGTGTTAGGGAAACCCTTGTCACTGCAGGATAAGATTGTTGCTTTAGGAGTTCGTTTTGATCTTTCATTGAATTTCTCATCACAAATTTGTTTTTGTTTTTTCCGTTTAAAAATAATCTGTCACTTAAGACCTTTTCTCTCTTCATCGAATTTAGTTAAAGTAGTTCATGCCTTGATTATTAGTCATCTGGACTACTGCAATTCATTATTTTCTCGGGCTGAGAAAAAACAGCTTATAAAGATTGCAATTACTGCAGAATACAGCAGCTCGACTCATTCCAGGCGAAAAGAAACTTGATCACGTAACTCCTATTCTTATGGAACTTCATTGGCTTCCTATTGAAGTAAGGATCTCTTGGAAAAACACAGAGGTCGATAGTCAAAACAATTTCACCAGGTAGGAGAGGCACCGACCCAGTTAACTTGCCTCTGCGGAGCTATCTGGGGATATTCAGCGACATGTATCTGGGTACTGCCACTGAACAGAACAGCATCCTATCTTTGTCTGCTTTCACCTATCCTTAAACTTTCCTTTCTCTCTCTCTCTCTTTACTTTGATGCCTAGCTAAGGCCATATCGTGGTATAACAAGTGCAATTAATTAATTAATTAATTAAATAGAATGATTGCTGGCTGGCCACACATACTTAGATATTTGATGCTGGCCCCAGACATGGCTCGACATCAAATATCAGGGCATGAAAGCTGGTGGTGGCTAAAAAATTGCTCACCGCCGCCAACTGAAAATTTATCTCACTTAATAAGTTGGCTTCGCCCTAACCCCTGCTAAGCCTTTTCTTGGCTGGGAGGTGCCCAGCACTCCCATCAGGTGCCTTCCAGGTGCTGTGGAGGACTTGCATCCCATCTGCATATCCTCACAGCCTTGTCCGGGGTGACTCCCAGGTCCACCCCGATCTTTCCAGGGCCTTCGCTGCAGGTGCTGCGCGCCAGAGCATTTTTTTCTATACATTTTCTTCTATACATTTTCTTCCAGTTACTTCTGAAGGCTCCAGTACATTTTCTCTTCTTGGCACTTCCCTTCCTAATCTCTTTCTCTATATGAAACCACTGTACTGCAGGAACATATTGGCCACCTTCTGCTTTCATCATCTCACTATCTCTCGTCTTCTCCCTTCTTCTGAGCGCTCAACCTTCAACATTTCCTTCTTTCCGTTCAACCACCTCCATTCTCTCTGAGTACATCCCACCTTCATCGCTCTCGTCATGTCTCTCCTACTCTTCTCTGTACTCTCCTGCTCTCCGCTGGGGATATCAATCCCAATCCTGGTCCTCCACATCAGCTCTCATCCTATTCATGAAGGTTACACCATGATGTCTCCAATCTAATTTCTGTTCCTCTCCTCCCTTCTTCCCTGCTTTTCTCATGTGCTCTGTGGAATACCCACTCTGTCTGCAACAAACCTTTTTGGGATCTTGCCAGGTATTTGTGACCTGGATTGGCCACCGTTGGAAACACGATGCTGGGCTTGATGGACCTTTGGTCTGTCCCAGTATGGCAAGACTTATGTACTTATCCTCGACCTCTTTATCTCTCGTACTCTTCATCTGCTTGCCCTAACTGAGACTTGGCTTTGCCCTTAAGACTCTGCTTCAGCCACGGCGATGTGTCCTGGAAGTTACCTTTTCTCCCATATTCCTCGCCCTGTTGGCCGTAGAGGTGGTGTCAGGCTACTACTTTCATCCTCCTGTGGATTCTAACTCACCTTGAATTACTGAGAAAGGCATGACCTAAATCCAGTTCCTTTCATCAGCCCCTGCTGCTTCCCCTGCTGAAATTTAAAACTGAAGCTTCCTTAGCTGCCTGAGCTTCTCCGCTCAGCAAGAAACATCTTGTAACCATATTTGTAGGGTGCAGAAATGCAAATGGAGCAAGAGTGACCCCCATCCTTTTCTGCCCTGCCAGGTTCATATTTTAAAATGGTGCTGAGCTGAATGGCCCTGGGGAATGAGGCCCTGTTGAATGCATCCTCTCCTACTCATAGGGTTAACATATGGCTCCAGAGAAAGGAGGACACATTGATCCAGTCCGGGTCTACTGGATTACAAGGATCACAGAACTCTGAAAGCTTTAGCAGCAACAGGACACAGAAAACATTAAGTAACAGAAACAGCACATTATAGACCACGTCAACAAACCAGGGCAACTATTCTGCTCACAAATATGGACCCAGCTCCTGACAGCATGTGAATCCCAGACTAGCCTCATGTTTAATCACTGGAGCCACATAGAGCTCTGTCAGGGCCCCTAAGAATCACCCTGAGGGGCTGTGAACACTGATATTATAGAGCTTACCCTGCTACATTCTTCTGTTTCTCTGGAAAAAGATTTATTTTCTCTCCCTGTCCAGGGAGTTATTACAGCCAGGGCTGAGTAGATTTGAATAAGAAAAAGAAAAAAGTGTGAGTGGAAAGATTGTGAAATGTATTTACAAAGATCATAAGAACATATGAACATAAGTACTGCCAGTCTGGGACAAACCGAAGGTCCATCAAATCCAGTATCCTGTTTCCAACAGTGTCCAATTCAGGTCACAAGTACTTGGCAAGATCCCAGAACAGTAAACAGATTTTATGCTGCTTATCCTAGAAATAAGCAGTTGATTTTTCCAAGTCCATCTTAATAATGGCTTATGGTCATCTCTTTAAGGAAGTGGCCCAAACCTTTTTTTAAACCCTGCTAAGCTAACTGCTTTTACCAAACTCTCTGGCAACAAATTCCAGATTTTAGTTACACATTGAATGAAGAAATGTTTTCTCTGGTTTGTTTAAAATTTACTATTTAGTAGTTTCATTGCTGGCCTAGATAAAAAATCCAGGTGAGCTGAATGGATGGTACTGAATATATTTCTCAATTGTTTTTCTGGTTTTTCCATCAGTGACCTTCTCTGAACTACTGAGTTTATTGGTGAGGAGTAGAGAGGTGTGGTAGCCGTGTTAGTACACTCTTAAAGGTTATCAATAGAAATCAAACACAATAAAACATGGTGAGGAGTAGAACGGGACAAAAATCCAAATCATTGAAGTAACTTTTCCACTTAAGACCACAAGGAGGGAGTAACCTGCATTAAGCGGCAGCTACAATCCTAAACAAAAGCATAGAAGGGGCATAGAGGGGGTAGTGAGCAGAATGCAGCAGTTACAGTCCTAAACAAAGGAAGCTGTAACCTGCGTGAAACAATAGGTAGAACCCTAACCACCTTCCAGGGCAGACTGAAGGGTCATGGTGGTCTTTTTCTGCTGTCATTTACTACGTTACTATGTAAGATCCATGGATTTCTGCTCAAGACAAAAGCAAACTCTTCTTCTGAATTACAATAAAATCATATGAATTTATGCTCATAGCAAAAGTGTTAATATTCTTGCACTTTGGTTTGGTACAGGACTTGCTTGTGGCAGGCGGGTGGTGACGTCTCCACTCTGCAAAATATGTCCGCGTTAGGCTCCTTTGTTTTATGGCGACAATAAACAAGACAAAATCAGAACTTTAATTAACCACAAATGAAGCGTCTTTGATAAGCATGCATCAATTAGCTACTACAAGTTAATTAAATAACCAGCAGCTGGAAATAAAAGCATTCGCTCATGTTTAACACTCTACTGCTATTTAATTAACTTGCAATAAGTAACTTGTTGAAGTTCATTAGATATTGCCACTACACAACTCCACACTGGAAGACACCCAGGTCCTCGATTTGTGACTTCATAGTGGGTTGTGAGGTCAACAGAAAAGCAACAGTGATGACAAAGTCCACGTAGCTCCACCCTCTCTCTCCTTCACTGAGTCGTGAGATCCAACAGCCAGTAATTGTGGGCCCACGAAGTTTTGAAACATGGGGCACCTGGATATTTACCCTGTGTCTCAGCAAATTCAAGAAAAGACAATCTCACCACAGTTTGAAAAGTTTCCAGATGGCAATTCAGCGTGACCCAGTAGGCAATCATCGTGGATTGTAACCTGTCCCTAACAGGTCTCCCCATGAGCCATTAGAAGGAGTGGCCTAATGGATAATGGGAGGAGGAGTGGCCTAATGGTTAGTGCAGCAGGTTTTGATCCTGCTAATCTGGGTTCAATTCCCACTGCAGCTCCTTGTGACCTTGAGCAAGTCACTTAACCCTCCACTGCCCAGGGTACAAAAACTTAGATTGTGAGCCCTCGAGAGACAGAGAAAGTACCTGCATATAATGTGTACAGCGCTGACTACATCTAGTAGCGCTATAGAAATGATAAATAATAGTAGTAGTAGTAGTGAGTAGTCTTTGGGATTCCGGAATCTTGCTACTCTTTGTCCTTATCCTTTATTTGTCCTGTTTGTCTGGCCTGATTAGATTGTAAGCTCTGTTATGCAGGGACTGCCTCTTCATGTCCAGTGTACAGCGCTGCGTACATCTAGTAGCGCTATAGAAATGATAAGTAGTAGTAGTAGTAGTCTCTCACCTACAATGTATTCAAAATTCAGCTACACAAGCTACTTTCTGCCAGTGTCATTATGACCTCGTATCATGTCTTCTCAGGTCACTATCAGGCCTATTTTAAAAAAAGAAGGGCGCCCATCTTTCGACACAAATTGCAAGATGGGCGTCCTTCTCACAGGGTCGTCCAAATCGGCATAATCGAAAGCCGATTTGGGCGTCCTCAACTGCTTTCCGTTGCGGGGACGATCAAAGTTCACAGGGGCGTGTTGGAAGCGTAGCGAAGGCGGGACTGGGGCGTGCCTAACACATGGGCGTCCTCGACCGATAATGGAAAAAGAAGGGCATCCCTGATGAACACTTGGATGACTTTACCTGGTCCTTTTTTTCTTACGATCAAGCCACAAAATTGTGTCCTAAATGACCAGATGACCACTGGAGGGAATTGGGGATGATCTCCCCTTACTCCCTCAATGGTCACTAACCCCCTCCCACCCTCAAAAAACATTTTAAAAATATTTTTTCCAGCCTCTATGCCAGTCTCAAATATCATACCCAGTTCCATGACAGCAGTATGCAGGTCCCTGGAGCAGTTTCAGTGAGTGCAGTGCACTTCAGGCAGGTGGACCCAGGCCCATCCCCCCACTACCTGTTACTACACTTGTGGTGGTAAATGTGAGCCCTTCAAAACCCACCTGAAACCCACTGTACCCACATCTAGGTGCCCCCTTCACCAATAAGGGCTATGGTAGTGGTGTACAGTTGTGGGGAGTGGGTTTTGGGGGGTTGGGGGGCTCAGCACACAAGGTAAGGGAGCTATGCACCTGGGAGCAATTTATGAAGTCCACTGCAGTGCCCCCTAGGGTGCCTGTTTGGTGCCTTGGCATGTCAGGGGGACCAGTGCACTACCAATGCTGGCTCTTCCCACGACCAAATGGCTTGGATTTCAATGTTTCTGAGATGGGCGTCCTCGGTTTCCATTATCGCCAAAAATTGGGAATGACCATCTCTAAGGTCGACCTAAGTTTCGTGATTTGGGCGTCCCCGACCGTATTATCAAAACTAATGATGGGCGCCCATCTTGTTTTGATAATACGGGTTTCCCCGCCCCTTCGCCGGGACATCCAGCGAGGATGTCCTTTCGATTATGCCCCTCCACGTTGACTCCTCATTTACTTTTGCAGAGACAGTTCACCCTTCTCTTACTGACCTATAAGTGTAGCCATTTTACAGCTCCTCATTACTCTCCTCCCTACACCCTTTCTCATAAAACCCATTCATCAGGAAGCTGTCCTTCTTACAGAACGAGGGCACATAAGGACTGTAAGAGCCCATCCAGTCTCTTCTCAATTTCACGCTTTCCACCTTGCTGCACCCTGTCTCTGGAATGGCCTTCCGGAGCTGCCTTGTCTGATTAGAGTGAAGTCCTGCTTAAAAACCTACCTTTCTGAGTTTGTTTTTAAATTGTAAATCCTAGCTCTCACTAATCACAGCCTTGTTGATTTTTGTTGGAATGTAATTGTATTTTACATGCATTGCCTGTCACCTATTATTTCTCTGTGATTACTCTGTGACCTCTGATGTGAATTACTTAGAGAGGTCACACAGCTATGCAACTTCCTGTGGGGGTTAGATGCAGCACATGCAGCACATGGAGCACATGGAGCTCATGATCTCTCCTAACCTGAGAGGATCTATGGTGGTGTGAGCATCCATTACCATCTAAGCACATGGAAGGAGCTGATAAGACAAATGTATAGTAATATGTAAATATAAGCCTGTCTGATTATAATCTAACTACAAACTGTGAGTAAACAGATGTTTTGTTACTTCAACTTTAAAGTGACTCAGCAGTGAATTATTCAGGGGTAAATGAGAGAGAGATGAAGAAAGAAATTAACATTTCTAAAGCTGAAGCTGTGTGTACTAAAATCTGCTAATTATTTACTACAAATAATCCAACAAAAGGGTTATGGGCCCAGGGCTCAGGAATTGAAAAAGAAGAGAAATATTACCAGGCAGAAAAAAAGGCCACATTTTTCTCTTAAGTTTTAAAGGAAAGATTCAGTCTGTCTCTCTCTCCCCCCACACAGCAGACAGAAGGCTAAGAAAATGGCTGAGGGAAGAAATTCACCATTGTTCTATTCTCTCAAGGTGCCTAAATTAACTGAGTTTAATTATCAGCAGTGGGAACTAAGATTCATATGTCTCCTTCGAGCAAAAGGATTAAATATATGCTTAGACCAAGACAGAACAGCTGAAAATATGGCTGAATGGGACAATGCAAACTATTATGTGAAGTGCATGCTTTTGGAAGCTCTCTCAGAGAAACAAGCCATATTAGTGGAGGGAAAAGATACACCAAAGGACATTTTATATAAACTGAGAACTATGTATGCAACTACATATGCAAAGCAGCAACCAATTTGGTTGGCAGAGTTGAATGAAACCAAATTAAGGGATAAAAGTAAATGTAATGATCACATTATGCATCTTATGTCTTCATTTCAAAAGTTAGAACTTTCTGGAATTCCCATGTGTGATGCATTGAAAAGAGCATTTCTTTTTACCTCACTATCAAAGAAGTTTGATGTTTTTAGGTCTGTAAATGAGGCCATTGAAGGGCAATCTTTTGAACAGGCAACATCAAAACTAAGGCAGGAATGCATAATAAATGATTCTGAGGAGATGTGTTCTCAAAGCAAGTCAGAGAGAAATGAAACAAATTTCTTGGCAAAGAACAGAGGAAGGCGGAGCTATGGGAAAACTCCACCCAAGGGCAAGCTGATTTGCTACTCATGTGGAAAGGAGGGACATGTATCTAAATGGTGTAAGGAAACACAAAACACTCCCTCTAGCTCACCTAAGCCAATGGAACTAAAGAATTTTCAAACCAGGAAATGTATGAAGGACAAAGATAAACACAAGGGCTTTCTAATGGCAGAAAAATCTTTGACTATGGTAAATAATAATTCAAATGAAAGTACTTGGATTTTGGATTCAGGGAGCACATGCCATTTAACCAATTGTAAAGATTTCTTTCAGGAAATGTGTCCAGAGGAAGGTATTCTTAAAACTGCAAACGCAGGGACTGCTAAGATCCAAGCAAAAGGTATTGGATTCTTAAAATGCAAAGTGTCTAATGAAGTTAAAGAAATTCCTGTAAGTGATGTCTTGTATATTCCCCAAGCAGTTTGCAATATGCTTAGTGTATCTACATTAGATAAGAAGGGATTTGTGATTCATTTTGAAAACAGTAAGTGCACAATCTCTAAAAATGATGAAGTGTATGCTGAAGCTTTTATGCATAATGATGTTTATAAGCTGAACATTTCAGGTGAAGCCTCACATATGGCGCAAGTAAGGAAGAATGATGGTAAATGTAGTCTGGAAATCTGGCATCGCCGCCTGGGACATCGTGATTCTAAGGTGATCCAGGATCTTTACAGTAAGCAACTGGCCACCGGCATTCAGATAAGTGCAGATGCTGGTAAAATGGAGAAATGCATAGACTGTGTTACTCAAAAAGGTGTGAGACCCTCATTTCCTGCATACACAGGAAATAGGAGTAATAAAGTGCTGGACTTAATACACAGTGACTTATGTGGACCGTTTAATATCCCATCATTGGGAAATAACAGATTTGTGCTAATATTCTTGGATGATTTCTCTAGATATTGTGTGGCCTATTTGCTGAAAGAAAAAAGTCAGGTCACAGACATGCTGAAGAAATACGTAGCCATGGTGAGCAATAAATTTGAAAGAAAACCAAAGGTTCTTCAGACCGACAATGGTGGTGAGTTCACTTCACAAAGCATGCGCACATTTCTAGAACAAGAAGGCATTCAACATATCACAACAGTAGCTTATACACCAGAGCAAAATTCTGTTGCAGAGAGAAAATTTAGGTCACTTGTGGAAATGACCAGATGTATGCTGTCAGATAGCAATCTCCCTAAAAGACTATGGGGGGAAGCCATTCTCACAGCAGTGTACCTACAAAATAGAATGCCAACTAAGGCGCTGAGCGCACACCACATGAGACATGGCATGGTAGGAAGCCAAACCTTTCACACATAAGAACATTTGGAAGTACAGCATATGCTCATGTACCAAAGCAAAGAAGGCATAAGCTGGATTCCACAACAGAAAGGGGCATTTTAGTTGGCTATACTCCAGGACACAAAGGATATAGAATTTTGAATCTGAAAACTGGCATTGTTGGCATAAGACATGTTACATATTTTGATGAAAACAAAAGGGTTGATAAAGGCTGGATTATCCCAGATGAGCCTTATCATCCAGAATATGAAAATAGAACCATAATAGACATGCCAGTGTATATAAATGCCATACCAAGGCAGATGTCTGAAAGCAACTCATCTGTATCTAACGAGGAACAGACAGAGGAAGCAGACACAGAAAGGATCATTGAAGAAGACAGTACAGTTGGAGAAGGGGAATCAATTGGAGAAGGACTCTCAGATTTAGAGGATGCGGAAAGGTCAGACCAACCTGTTGTCAGACGCTCATCCAGGGAAAACAAGGTGTTCCACCCCCAAGACTGTCTTACCTAACAAAGTCAGCAGAAGCTCAAGAGCCCTTAACATGGGATGAGATTGAGAAAATGCCAGCAGAAGAAGCTGCTGAATGGCATAAAGCTGCACAAGAAGAAATTGATGCATTGGATAAAAATAATACTTGGATTCTTACAAAATTACCTCCTGGCAAGAAAGCTATAGGATGCAAATGGGTATTCAAGTTAAAAAGGAATGCACAAGGAAAAGTGGAAAGGTATAAAGCCAGATTAGTGGCAAAGGGATATCTTCAAAAATATGGAGAAGATTTTGATGAAGTGTTTGCACCTGTAGTGAAACACACGACAATAAGAACACTTCTGAGCATTGCAGTCTCAAAAGGCATGCAAGTCAACCACATTGATGTGAAAACAGCGTTTCTTCACGGAGATATAACTGAAGACTTGTACATGGAACAACCAACAGGTTTCATAAATACAAAACAAAGACAGCTAGTGTGTAAATTAAACAAAGGTCTTTGTGGATTAAAGCAAAGTGCAGAATGTTGGAATGATAAATTGCATGAAATATTGACAAATTTAGAATTTAAGCAAGGTGAAGCAGATAAATGTTTGTACACTAGGTGCAGAAATGGACAATATGCATACATTTTAGCTTTTGTTGATGATCTGCTCATTGCAAGCAAAAGTGAGCAAGAGTACAAGGACATTGTAAAGTGTTTAAACCAGAATGTTGAGATAAAAGAACTTGGTAATGTGTCATACTATCTTGGTATAGAAATTGAGAAACAAAATGATGGTTCTTATCTTCTAAGCCAGAAGCAGAAAATAAATGAGCTTATTGAAAGTTTAGGTATGCAAGATGCCCAAGTTGTAAGCACTCCCATGATCACTGATTTTCTGAAGGATGAAACAGTAAGAGAACCTTTACCAGATAACATCCAATATAGATCAGCCATAGGTAAGCTTTTATATCTAGCTACCACATACAGGGCTGATATAGCAAATGCAGTAGGAATTTTGAGCAGAAGGGTCAGCTCACCTACCAAATCAGATTGGACTGCAGTTAAAAGGATGGTAAGGTATTTAAAGGGTACCATTGATTGTAAATTAAAGATTTCAGCCAATAGTAATCCAAAACTAATATGTTACTGTGATTCAGATTGGGCAGGGGATCATTCTGATTATAAATCCACAAGTGGATATGTGTTTATGTATGGAAATGTACAAATTTCATGGGCCAGTCATAAACAAAGTATTGTGAGTTTGTCTTCTACAGAAGCTGAATACGTGGCCGTATCGGAAGCGTGCAGAGAACTGATGTGGATTGAAAAACTTTTGCTGGATTTTGGAATAGCTGAGCAGAGACCAATCCAGATAATGGAAGATAATCAGAGCTGCATCCGACTGTCACAGAATGACAAGGTTCAGTCACGCACCAAGCACATCGCAACGAAATACCACAACGTGCGAGAGTTGGCGAAAGAAGGGGTCATCAGTCTACACTATTGTCACACCAGTGAGATGACAGCTGACATCATGACCAAACCGTTACCCAGAGAACATTTTGTGAATCTGCGTATAAAGCTTGGACTTTGTATGAATAAATAATTGCATGACAGTTATGCATGAGAAGGGGTTTGTTGGAATGTAATTGTATTTTACATGCATTGCCTGTCACCTATTATTTCTCTGTGATTACTCTGTGACCTCTGATGTGAATTACTTAGAGAGGTCACACAGCTATGCAACTTCCTGTGGGGGTTAGATGCAGCACATGCAGCACATGGAGCACATGGAGCTCATGATCTCTCCTAACCTGAGAGGATCTATGGTGGTGTGAGCATCCATTACCATCTAAGCACATGGAAGGAGCTGATAAGACAAATGTATAGTAATATGTAAATATAAGCCTGTCTGATTATAATCTAACTACAAACTGTGAGTAAACAGATGTTTTGTTACTTCAACTTTAAAGTGACTCAGCAGTGAATTATTCAGGGGTAAATGAGAGAGAGATGAAGAAAGAAATTAACATTTCTAAAGCTGAAGCTGTGTGTACTAAAATCTGCTAATTATTTACTACAAATAATCCAACAATTTTAACCATATTTACGGTAATTAAAAAAAGTTCTAGAATCTATTTGTCTTGACTGTCCTACTTGATTAGACTGTAAACTCTACCGAGCAGGGACTGTCTCTTATGTGACTCTGTACAAATCTGCAAATGCCTGGCAGAGCTCTATAAATGATAAGCAGTAGTAGTAATCTCAAGCATAGACACATCGATAAAACTGACTGAGACCACAAAGACCGTAGTAACATATTAACATAGTAAATGACAGCAGATAAAGACCTGTATGGTCCATCCAGTCTGCCCAACAAGATAAACTCATTTTACATGGTATGTGATACTTTATACCCGAATTTGATTTGTCCTTGCCATTCTCAGGGCACAGACCGTAGAAGTCTGCCCAACACTGTTCTTGTACTAAAAGTTCTGAAGATTCTGGAATCCTAAAGAGGTACAAGATTCCAGAATCCCAATTAGTAGCAACATTCCATGTAGAAACCCATAGAGTAACATAGTAAATGACAGCAGATAAAGACCTGCACGGTCCATCCAGTCTGCCCAACAAGATAAACTCATTTTACATGGTATGTGATACTTATATGAATATCCGAGTTTGATTTGTCCTTGCCATTCTCAGGGCACAGACCGTAGAATCTGCCCAGCACTATTCTTGTACTAAAAGTTCTGAAGATTCTGGAATCCTAAAGAGTTACAAGATTCTATGTAGAATCTCAAAGAGTAGCAACATTCCATGTAGAACCCCAAAGAGTAACATAGTAACACAGTAAATGACCGCAGATAAAGACCTGTACGGTCCATCCAGTCTGCCCAACAAGATAAACTCATTTTACATGGTATGTGATACTTTACACCCGAATTTGATTTGTCCTTGCCATTCTCAGGGCACAGACCGTAGAATCTGCCCAGCACTATTCCTGTACTAAAAGTTCTGAAGCTAATGTCGAAACCCCTTAAAATCATCTAGTCTCTGCCTACATCATGCTGTAGCCCCTACAATCTCTGGCTTTCCTGCCACATTTTTGCACCTTGGGATCCTCTGGGCCTGCCCCAGGCTTCCTTGAATTCTGATTTTGTGCCCCAGGAATCCTTTCCATGCATCTGCCCACCCTTTCTGGGAAGAGATATCTCCACATGTTCCTGAGTCTGACTCCCTCAGAGCTTCAACAGCATTCCTTTCACCCTGAAAAGGGTTGTTTTTCTATGCATTATTTGTACATTTCAGGTATTTGAATGTCTTTATCGTAAGCCTCTGTTTCTCTCCTTACATATTTATAGTTTTTATGTCTCATTTCATTTGGCTTTTGGTTTATTACCTTAATTCAACAACCTGTGGTAGCCAAATATATGACCCCTGAACATAGTAACATAGTAACATAGTAGATGATGGCAGAAAAAGACCTGCACGGTCCATCTAGTCTGCCCACGATAAACTTGTATGTGTATACCTTACCTTGATTTGTACCTGTCTTTTTCAGGGCACAGACCGTATAAGTCTGTGCAGCAGTATTTCCCGCCTCCCAACCACCAGTCCCGCCTCCCATCACCGGCTCTGGCACAGACCCCGTATAAGTCTGCCCTCCCCCATCCTAGCCTCTCAACCACCAACCCCTCTTCCCCCCGCCACCCAATTTCAGCTAAGCTTCTGTGGATCCATTCCTTCTGCACAGGATTCCTTTATGCCTGTCCCATGCATGCTTGAATTCCGTTACTGTTTTCATCTCCACCACCTCCCGCGGGAGGGCATTCCAAGCGTTCACCACCCTCTCCGTGAAGAAATACTTCCTGACATCTTTCCTGAGTCTGCCCCCTTTCAATCTCATTTCATGTCCTCTCGTTCTACCGCCTTCCCATCTCCGGAAAAGATTCGTTTGCGGATTAATACCTTTCAAATATTTGAACGTCTGTATCATATCACCCCTGTTCCTCCTTTCCTCCAGAGTATACATGTTTAGGTCAGCAAGTCTCTCTTCATACGTCTTGGAACGCAACTCCCATACCATCCTCGTAGCTTTTCTTTGCACCGCTTCCATTTTTTTAACATCCTTCGCAAGGTACGGCCTCCAAAACTGAACACAATACTCCAGGTGGGGCCTCACCAACGTCTTATACAGGGGCATTAAAACCTCCTTTTTTCTGCTGGTCACACCTCTCTCTATACAGCCTAGCAACCTTCTCGCTACGGCCACCGCCTTGTCGCACTGTTTCATCGCCTTTAGGTCCTCAGATACTATCACCCCAAGATCCCTCTCCCCGTCTGTGTCTATCAGGCTCTCCCCACCTAACACATACGCCTCCCTTGGATTTCTACTCCCTAAGTGCATCACTTTGCATTTCTTCGCATTGAATTTTAATTGCCAAACGTTAGACCATTCTTCTAGCTTCTTCAGATCTTTTTTCATGTTTTCCACACCCTCCCGGGTGTCCACTCTGTTGGAAATCTTGGTGTCCTCCGCAAAAAGGCAAACTTTACCTTGTAACCCTTCGGCAATGTCACTCACAAATATATTGAACAGAATCGGCCCCAGCACCGATCCCTGAGGCACTCCACTACTCACCTTTCCCTCCTCCGAGCGAACTCCATTCACCACCACCCTCTGGCGTCTGTCCGTCAACCAGTTCCTAATCCAGTTCACCACTTCGGGTCCTATCTTCAGGCCGTCTAGTTTATTTAAGAGCCTCCTGTGGGGAACCGTGTCGAAAGCCTTGCTGAAATCTAAGTAGATGACGTCCATAGCACGTTCTTGATTTAATTCTCCTGTCACCCAGTCAAAGAATTCAATGAGATTCGTTTGGCACGATTTCCCTTTGGTGAAACCATGTTGTCTCAGATCTTGCAACTTATTGGCTTCCAGGAAATTCACTATCCTTTCCTTCAGCATGGCTTCCATTACTTTTCCAATAACCGAAGTGAGGCTTACCGGCCTGTAGTTTCCAGCTTCTTCCCTATCCCCACTTTTGTGAAGAGGGACCACCTCCGCCATTCTCCAATCCCTCGGAACCTCTCCCGTCTCCAAGGATTTATTAAACAAATCTTTAAGAGGACCCGACAGAACCTCTCTGAGTTCCCTCAGTATTCTGGGGTGGATCCCGTCCGGCCACATGGCTTTGTCCACCTTTAGCTTTCCAAGTTGTTCATATACACTCTCTTCCGTGAATGGTGCTCTATCCACTTCGTTTTCAGGTGTACTTTTGCCAGTCCCTCTCGGTCCTTCCCCAGGATTTTTTTCAGTAAAAACAGAACAAAAGTATCTATTTAGCAAATTGGCTTTTTCTTCATCATTTTCTACATAGTGTTTTGCTGTATCTTTTAGTCTCACAATCCCCTTTTTAGTCTTTCTCCTTTCACTAATATACCTGAAGAAGTTTTTGTCTCCCCTCCGTACATTTCTAGCCATTTGTTCTTCCGCTTGCGCCTTCGCCAGACGTACCTCTCTCTTGGCTTCTTTCAGTTTCATCCAGTATTCCTCCCTGTGTTCCTCTACTTGAGATTTTTTGTATTTCTGGAACGCTAACTCTTTAGCCTTTATTTTCTCAGCCACTTGCTTTGAAAACCATATCGGTTTCCTTTTTCTCTTGCTTTTATTTACCCTCCTTACATAAAGGTCTGTGGCCCTGTTTATTACTTCTTTTAGCCTGGACCACTGTCCTTCCACTTCTCGTATGTCCTCCCAGCCCATCAGCTCCTTCCTCAGGTATTCTTCCATTTTGTTAAAGTCAGCTCGCTTGAAATCCAGGACTTTGAGTTTAGAGTGGCTGCCATCCACATGAGCCGTTACATCAAAACAAACCATTTGATGGTCACTGTTTCCCAGGTGTGCAGCCACTCGGACATTTGATACACTATCCCCATTCGTGAGCACCAGATCCAACGTGACTCCCTCCCTCGTGGGTTCGTTCACCATTTGTCTGAGCAGAGCACTTTGGAAAGCATCCACAATCTCTCTACTTCTTTCCGATTTTGCAGATGGAACCTTCCAATCTACATCCGGCAGATTAAAATCTCCCAACAGCAGCACCTCTCTTTTCTTCCCCAACTTTTGAATATCAGCGATCAGATCTTTATCTAGTTCTTCCAATTGTGTCGGGGGTCTATAGACAACACCCACGTGGACCAAGGTTCTATCCTCTCTTTTTAAGGTGATCCATATTGCTTCTTCCTTTCCCCACTTCCCTGTCATTTCAGTTGCTGCGATATCATCTCTCACCTGAAGGTGCTCTACGAAGCGAAACACGTGCGTGTAGGGTTCCAATGTTGAGATGGATATATCTTTGGCGCCTTCATGAGCAACTGGTGTTCGAGTGTTCAACAACCTGTGGTAGCCAAATATTTGACCCCTGAAGATGCTCTACAGAGCACAGCACGTGCGTGTAGGGTCCCGATGTTGAGATGGATATATCGCTACAACAGAAGAAACCAGTATCGTTAGTTTTTACTAATTGAAGTGACGAGATTATCATGTGATCCTCAAGTCATTATAGCTCCGATTTATGATAGTGACAAACAACAGATGAATGAGGATTATCTATTGGAAGTGGATTACTCCTTGGGTTATAGCCTGTTGTCTCAAGAGGAGTAAATTTTGAAAATGACTTTGGAAGAATTTTATAGCAGTTATGGAGTATGACGATTATGCTAGAGTTATCACACACTGAGGATTTCTGACTTATGAGAAGAAATGTGGATGATAATTTGAAAATTGAATTATTAACTCTTTTGGAAAAACAGACTGTTGCTTTAAGATGAGTAACTACTGAATTGTAGTTCTTGGAGATGACTTTTGAGGAACATGAAAATGTGAATTGTACTTGATTTTTACAATTTTCAATACATGTGAAGTTATTCTGTTTAGTGCGAATGGGAGTAAGAGTGAGGTGTGTGTGTTGTTTTGTGTGAAAAGTTTTAAAATATGGATGGCATGATTATGGAGTGGCCTAGTGTTTAGGGTGGTGGACTTTGGTCCTGGGGAACTGAGGAACTGAGTTCGATTCCCACTTCAGGCACAGGCAGCTCCTTGTGACTCTGGGCAAGTCACTTAACCCTCCATTGCCCCATGTAAGCAGCATTGAGCCTGCCATGAGTGGGAAAGCACGGGGTACAAATGTAACAAAAATAAAATAGATACTATTGGAGATTCTACATGGAATGTTGCTATTCCACTAGCAACATTCCATGTAGAAGGCTGCGCAGGCTTCTGTTTCTGTGAGTCTGACGTCCTGCACATACGTGCAGGACGTCAGACTCACAGAAGCAGAAGCCTGCGCGGCCACATTGGTGATCTGCAAGGGACGACTTCTACATGGAATGTTGCTAGTGGATTAGCAACATTCCATTTAGAATCTCCAATAGTAGCAACAGTGGAGGAGTGGCCTAGTGGTTAGGGTGGTGGACTTTGGTCCTGGGGAACTGAGGAACTGAGTTGGATTCCCACTTCAGGCACAGGCAGCTCCTTGTGACTCTGGGCAAGTCACTTCACCCTCCATTGCCCCATGTAAGCCGCATTGAGCCTGCCATGAGTGGGAAAGCGCGGGGTACAAATGTAACAAAAATAAAATAGATACTATTGGAGATTCTACATGGAATGTTGCTATTCCACTAGCAACATTCCATGTAGAAGCTGCCATGAGTGGGAAAGCGCAGGGTACAAATGTAACAAAAATAAAATAATTTGAATTAAACATTTAATAAAGATTGACAACTTTAGACGCAAAGATTTACACCAACTGAACCATGGGATAAATCCCCAGATTTCCCAAATTCTATAACTATGTGCCAATCCTAGAACTGTCCCTGACCTGCCCATGCCCCTCCCTTGGCCACACTCTCTTTGGATCCACGTGGGAAAATGTATGCACACTTAAATTCCAATTATTGCCAATTAGTGCCAATAATTGATTGTTAGCACCTAATTATCAGTGCTAATTGGTTCATTAAGGAATTAAATTGCATGTACAAATTGGGCGCTATATAGGGGTTAAAGTGATTGACAAAAATAACCACGAACAGAAAAGAACACAACAGTTCATGTTTTTTCACGTGCTACCAATTATGCGCACTCTTCTTTCTGAGCAGGCACTTTCTAGAAAGAGTTGTGTTCGTGATACAGGAAGAGTTTAGGCTCCTTCCCAATATTGCACCATTGAGAAAGGGTGTGCACGCTTCCTGAATGATGAACACGACTGTCGAATAGTGCAACTCTTTACAAAGAGTAAGTGCTCTTTCCACAAGAGCGGGCACTCTTAAAGACACTGCTCCTGTGAAAATAGAATGAGAAAAGAGTGCGGGAAATGATGCGAAGCAAACATTTTCTGTCTCCAAGCCCTACAGGACCGTATCATTGTTGTAGATGCTGGAGAATGCTGGAACTGTAGCTGTTTGTGATACCTTCAGTACAGCAACAAAAGAATTACAAATTTGCATACCTCTTCTTTAGCCCCTGACCAAGGCCACCGAGAGGGGGGGGGGGGGGCAAGATTCTTCAGGCTTGGTCTCCAAGGGGGCATGGCACTGGGTTCTGTCTCTCTCTTGCTCTTGTGTGTCAGGACCCGGGTGACTGAGTTAACACGATAACCCGGGTCCCGGCACACAGGAGCAGGAGAGTGACAGAGCGACAGAGAAATAGACGCAGGAAGTTAAAGGGGTGGGGGGCAGTGGTTGACCAAGTGACAGGAAGCAGGGGGCAGCAGCAGCCCGAGTGGGGGGCAGCAGAGGCGGCTGCGGCAGCCCTGCCCCAGGCCTGGCTTTGTCTCTCAGTGGCCCTGGCCCCGACAGACTGTCACCTGGAGTATCCTGTGTATCCTGCTCATCCCAATACCAAAAGACACCAAGAAAAAGACAAACGACATTACCAACTACCGCCCAGTAGCATCTATCCCATTAGTAGTCAAACTAATGGAAGGACTGGTGACTAAACAACTCAATGACCACATAAACAAATTTACCATACTACATGAGTCACAATCAGGATTTCGACCCCTACACAGTACCGAAACAGTACTACTTACTCTCCTAACCAAATTCAAGCAGGAAATAGCAATAGGCAAGAGCATTCTCCTCCTCCAATTTGACATGCCAAGTGCGTTCGACATGGTTAACCATAACATATTGCTAAGACTCCTAGAATACTTCGAAATCGGTGGTGGCACTCTCAATTGGATCAAGGGTTTTCTAACCACAAGAACAAAACAAACATACTGTCACCGTGGAAACCAGGCTGCAGAGTACCATAAAGATCACCACTATCACCGATCCTTTTCAACCTCATGATGACTCCACTAGCCAAGACCTTATCCACCCAAGGCCTTAACCCATTTATCTACGCTGACATGATCTGGCGGAAATCACCAATGAAATTAAGCTAAGCTTAAACATCATGAACTCATGGGCATAATGTTCCCCCAACCTTGGGCTATGGCCCCCTCCCACCTGGTTTCAGCTAGGACTCTAAGGCCCCAATGCTCAAAATTAAATGTGGGCCCTAGAGGTCATTAGTTCCGTACTAATGCCCACATTTACCTGTGCAGAATGTTCACAAGGATCTAGCACAGGAAACAATGAGCACGCCAGGCACTAGAGCAGAGGGCATGCAAATGTAGCCAAGCTCATTTAAGTGAGGTCATTTTGTATTCCTCCCCAATGCTCAGAAAAGATCGCCCGAAAACAAAACCGCCTTACTGCTGTAAAAAATAATGCCAGGTTGGAGCAGGCGTTAGGGTGCTGGAAGAGAGGATTTCCCATGATTCTCTCTGCAAAATCTGCCGGTTTTGATTGCTTTTGGAAGCAGAAGGAAGCCCATGCAAGTCTTTAAGCGTTGGTCATGAGAAACAGCAGACTCAAGTGAAAGCAGGCATTGACATCTGTTTCCTCTGTCTAAATATAAGCATCAGAGCTAAAAAATAAAAATTTTAAACGCTTATATTTAGTCCGCAGGAAACAGACACCAATGAGTGCTTCACCTTTTGGTTTTTAACCAGGCGCATGTGCACAGGAGCGAGCTTACCACTGAACTCTTTTGCACATGCGCCAAGCACAATCCTCCCGCCAAACCCCCTAATGCTCAACTACTACTACTACTATTTAACATTTCTAAAGCGCTACTAGGGTTACGCAGCGCTGTACAATTTAACATAAAGGACAGTCCCTGCTCAAAGAGCTTACAATCTAAAGGACAACTGAACAGTCAGTCCGATAGGGGTAGTCAAATTGGGGCAGTCTGGATTTTCTGAGAGGTGAGAGTTAGGTGCCGAAGGCAGCATTGAAGAGGTGGGCTTTGAGCAAAGACTTGAAGATGGGCAGGGAAGGGGCTTGGCGTAAGGGCTCAGGAAGGTTGTTCCAGGCATAGGGTGAGGCGAGGCAGAATGAGCGGAGCCTGGAGTTGGCGGTGGTGGAGAAGGGTACCGAGAGAAGGGATTTGTCCCGTGAACGGAGGTTTCGGGCTGGAACGTAAGGGGAGATGAGGGTAGAGAGGTAGTGAGGGGCAGCAGACTGAGTGCATTTGTAGGTAAGAAGGAGAAGCTTGAACTGAATGCGGTATCTGATTGGAAGCCAGTGAAGTGACCTGAGGAGAGGGGTGATATGAGTAGATCGGTTCTGGCGGAATATAAGACGTGCAGCAGAATTCTGAACAGATTGAAGGGGGGATAGATGACTAAGTGAGAGGCTGGTGAGAAGTAGGTTGCAGTAGTCAAGGCGCGAGGTAATGAGAGCGTGGAAGAGGGTTCGGGTGGTGTGTTCAGAGAGGAAAGGGCGAATTTTGCTGATGTTGAAGAGGAAGAAGCGACAGGTCTTGGCTATCTGCTGGATATGCGTGGAGAAGGAGAGGGAGGAGTCGAAGATGACTCCGAGGTTGCGGGCAGATGAGACGGGGAGGATGAGGGTGTTATCAACTGAGATGGAAAGTGGAGGAAGAGGGGAAGTGGGTTTTGGTGGAAAGACGATGAGCTCGGTCTTGGACACGTTCAGTTTCAGGTGGCGGTTGGATATCCAGGCAGCAATGTCGGATAAGCAGGCCGATATCTTTGCCTGGGTCTCCGCGGTGATGTTTAGTGTAGAGAGATACAGCTGGGTGTCATCAGCATAGAGATGATACTGGAAGCCATGAGATGAGATGAGGGAGCCCAGGGAAGAGGTGTAGATTGAGAAGAGAAGGGGTCCAAGGACAGATCCCTGGGGAACACCATCAGATATCAACAGAGATCAACGCTATGACTGAGCCTATATTTGCATCTCATTAGCGTTGAGCATTAAGGTGTAATTCTTATGCGCTGTTCTGGAGGTATTCGGAACAGCGCCAGAATTTGAAGCATCGGGGACTAAACTTCCCGGGGAACGAAGAACGATTCTCACCATGTGATGTTCGGGAATGGAGTACAACGATGGCAATGCTGAACCTATTGTCAGCTATGTGACAGCTTGTGTTTTTTTTTCCAGGGAGCGGAACAAAGTGTTTCTGTGTTATTATCATTTTCAAAGGGAAAATGTGATTTTAAAAATGGCACATGGGGAGGCTGACACTCTATACTTAGACATGAAAAGAATGACAGCTCTTCTGGAAAGAAAAAAAAAAAAAAACGTCCCTTAAACGCTTCCATTTACTTTTGATTCCCATTCACATTTTTAAGCAACAAATATTTTTTTCCAGCTGAAAAGAATTTGCTGGCAGTACAGTAAATCTTCTGGGTTTTCTATTCTTCCAAGTCTGAAGCACTTCTTGACTTATTTCCCAGTATTAAATCTGCACATCCGACTGAGACACAGAACTTGAAAGCTGCATTTCTACCCAGCCACCTGCTGCTCCCTCCTTGCCTGGGCCCATTCCTTGGGCTTCACACAGTCTGGCATTTGACTGCCGGCTCTTTTGTATACTTCAAAAAGCCGGGTCTTGTAAATTGGTCTTTTTTTTTTTTCTTTCAGTTTCCATTTGTCTTATGTTGATTAGTAGTAAACAACATCCATTTACGTTGCCATCATAAAAGCAATTATCCTTCCCAGTGCAAAAGAGAGAGAGAGAGGGGGAGGGAGAAAAGGCCCCTTTCTAGCATTATTGTAACCTAAATTTCCCTAGAAGAATGGCTTGTAAAATTAAACATCACATTTACAGAGAAAAGGAAATACTCCCCTTTTTGATCAGCGTTTAATGATCATATTCAGAACATATGTGGACGCTCGCCTATATAGAAATATGCACAGCCTCACTCATGCGTGCTCAGAAAGACAGAGGCACACAAGACGACAGGAAGAAAGATGAAGACAGCAAAGGAAGGATGCAAAGAAGGAGAGAAAGAGGAACAGGAGAGATGTTGTAGGAGAAATATACACGTATATGTAGATTTACGTATTTTTAAAAAATTATTTCTATCCCCCGTATGGTTCTATATTTGTTTGAAATGACATAGAAATGTCAGCCACATTTCCCCACATCGTTTCATAACGAGGAGAAAAAGAAAACCACACTTTCTGCGTGCCATCAACAGTTTGCAGTCTTCCAAAGAGCATGCACTCTTAACGACATTGCATCTGTTATGACAAAATGAAAGAAAACACCAGGGAAAAAAAAGAACATGCCGAGAAAAGACATAGAAAGTGACAACAGAAAAACTTACTGACTGCAGTGCACACCCCTAATCCTCAGTACTGGGGCGGGGGGGGGGGATACAATAAAGCATGTGAAATAAGAAATTGAAACATACAACAAAGTATCAAACAGATATAAAAGAAAAATAAATCATCACACCAAAACATCACATCACCATCATCACATCATAACAGCAGACCACAATAGCTACAGATACCTGTATCAAAATAATATTCACACCATATTCCAACAATAATTAAAAGCGCAATATAAGAGTAGCTACCCCTGCTCAAGTCTCTAAATGCAGACTGTGCTCAAGACACATCAAAAGCTGAGTAAACAGACAAGCTTTCGCCAATTTCCTAAAACGCAAAAGGTCCCTCTGTAACCTACTGACTTCGGGAAGAGCATTCCAGAGCACAAGACCTACATAAGAAAACACATCCTTCTGTGTCTGAACCAGGCCAGAGGAATGAACAGCAGGCATCATCGCTCCAACGCTCACATACCACATGATCACAGATTTTCAAATATCCAGGAGCCCTGCCACACAGCGCCCTTAATGCCAGCACCGAGATCTTAAACTGAATATGCCAATCTACTGGCAACCAATACAGCACATGCAGGCATGGAGTAATGTAATCAGAATGTGAAGCAGCCATAAGCAGAGGTACTGCTGCGTTCTGGACCACCCGAAGAGTTTTTTTTAAGAAGATACTGGCAATCGCACCAAAACTGAGTTACAATAACCAAAAGACAAACTCACAAGTGCCTGGAGCAGCAGCAACAGTAATACTAGTGGCATGGGAAAGGCACGTCGGATCCCTTAGGAAAAGGAAGAGTTCGTGGTTACGGAGGATGGGCAGACTGGATGTGCCTTTTGGCCTTTTTCTGCCATCATGTTTCAATGTTTCTATTTAAGTTTTGTTTATTTTCTTTAATACCATTCATTTTCTAATTAGAGATCCTCTGTGTTCAACCCATGCCTTTTTGAATTATGTTATGGTTTTTTTCTTCACCTCCTCCCTTGGGAGGGTATTCCAAGCATCATCCATCCTCCTCGTGAAAAAGAAATTTCCTGACATTACTCCAAAGTCTACCACACTGCAACCTCGATTCATGTCCTCTAGTTTACCATTTTCCTTTCTCTGGAAAATATTTGTTTCTATATTGATACCTTTCAAGTATTTAAAAGTTTATCATATCTTCCCTGTCCCTCCTCTCCTCTAGGGTATACATATTCAGGTCTTCCAGTCTCTTCTCATAAATCTTTTGACGCAAACTCATACCATTTTTGTCACCTTCCTCTGGACCACTTCAAGTCTTTTTACATCCTTAGCAAGATACGGCCTCAAAAACTGAACTCAATACTCTAATTGGGGCCTCACCAATGACTTGTACAGGGGCATCAACACCTCCTTTCTTCTGCTGGTTAGGCATCTCTCTCTATACAGCCTAGCATCTTTCTGGCTATGGCCACCGCCTTGCCACACTGTTTCATTGCCTTTAGATCCTCAGATACTATCACTTCTAAGTCCCTCTCTCTATCTATGCAAATCAGCCCTCACTTCCTTGAATTTCTACTCCCTAAGTGCATCATCTCTGTGTTCCCCTTGTTGAGTTTTTCTGTATTTCATGAACACCAACTCATTTGCCTTTCAGCCACTTTCTTGGAGAACCATATCAGTTTCCTTTTTCTCTTGCTTTTATTTACTCTCCTCACATAAAGGTTAGTAGCTTTATCTATAGCTCCTTTCAGCCTGGACCACTGCCTTTCCACTTCTTGTATGTCCTCTTAGACCATCAGCTTTTTCTTCAGGTACTCCCCCATTTTACGAAAGTCTGCATGTCTGAAATCCAGGACTTTGAGTTTTGAGCAGCTGCTCTCCACTTCAGCTGTTATATCAGACCAAACCATTGGATGATCATTACTGCCCAGGCGGGCACCCACTTGGACACTAGACACACTTTCCCCATTGTGAGCACCAGATCCAGAGTCACTCCTTCTCTCGTAGCTTCTGCCAACATTTGTCTGAGCAGAGCACTTTGAAAGGCATCCGAGATTTCTCTACTTCTTTTCGATTCCGAAGATAGAACTTTCCAATCTGCATCCGGCAGGCTAAAATCTCCCAGCAACAGCACTTCCCCTTTCTTTCCCAACTTTTGGACATCTGTAACCAGACCTTTATCTAGTTGCTCTGATTATGTTGGAGGTCTGTAGACAACATCCATATGGACAGAGGTTCCATCTTCTCTTTTCAAGGTGATCCATATCGCTTCTTCCTTTCCCTAGGTCCCCTGTACTTCAGTCGCTTTGATATCGTTCCTCACATACAGAGCCACTCCTCCAGCTTTTCAACCAGCTCTACCCTTCCTAAATAGATTATAGCTCAGTATGTTTGCATCCTATTCATAGGAATCACTGAACCGTACCTCCATCATAGCAACAATATCTAAGTCTGCCTCTAACATCAGGGCTTGCAGATCATGAACTTTTGTTGCTCAGACTGTGAGCATTTGTGGTCTTCGCTTTCCAGCTACATGTCAGGGGCAGTCTCATCTTTTGTTTAGTCTCACGTCCTGCTGCGTTGGTAAAAAGTGATTTGCTAACATTGGTGTTTACATTGCTTTTTTAACTACTGTCACATCTTGTCTTTAGCTGGGGGTTATTACACAGAATAAAAATCATCTTGATTGGTTGGAGTGGGTATGAACACGAGTACTATGAAAGAGTCAACAGTCTGCAAGATTGTCTGAGTATTGTTAATGATTACTGAATTGTCTATATATGAGTAGCAAACCCTGGAGAGGGTGGGGAGCAGTGGTGTAGCCACAGGTGGGCTTGGGTGGGCTAGGGCCCACCCAATTATGGCTCAGGCCCACCCATCAGTAGCACATGTTTAGTGGTAACTGGTGGGAATCCCAAGCTCTGCCAGCTGAGGATTTCCCCGATGGTAACAAAAATGCTACTCTCCACCAGGGGCGTATCTGGACTCTGGCGGTAGGGGGGCCAGAGGGAGGGGGCACATTTTAGCCCCCCCCCCGGCACCACCGATCCCCCTCGCCACTGCCAGACTCGCCACCAATGACACTCTCCACCCCCTCCCGCCGCCGCCAACCCTCCCCCGCTGCTGTCACTTACCTTTGCTGGCGGGGGACCCCAACCCCCCGCCAGCCGAGGTCCTCTCTTCCGTGCAGGCTGCAAGTTGCAATGCTTCCTGTTCTTCTGAGTCTGACGTCCTACACGTACAACGCGCAGGACGTCAGACTGAGTTCCAAATTCTGAGTCTGACGTCCTGCACGTTGTACGTGCAGGACGTCAGACTCAGAAGAACAGGAAGCGTTGCAACTTGCATCCTGCACGGAAGAGAGGACTTCGGCTGGCGGGGGCTTGGGGTCCCCCACCAGCAAAGATCGGTGACGGGTTGGTGGCGGGCGGGAGGTGGAGAGGGTCGGTGGTAGGGGGGTCCAGGGCGAAATCTGCGGGGGCCCAGGCCCCTGTGGCCCCACGCACGACACCGGCACCTGCGCATGCTCAGTTTTCAGTGCATTCCTACTGCCAAGGTGGAAAGAAGCGTTTTCCTGGTTTTTTTTTTGGAGAGGGGGGAGAACACTTGGTGCCCACCTAATTCTTGCCTAGGCCCACCCAAAATATGTTGTCTGGCTACGCCCCTGGTGGGGAGTGGGGAGGGTGGGTGTGACTATGTTCTAGTAATTCAGCCAATTCCCCTATCAAAAAAATGTTTTCTAGAGGGACCAGTAATGACACAGTTTGATACAACAATCAAATTCTGCTAGAATCTAACTTTTCTCCTTTAAATTAAAATATTCCCCCAAAATATAGCAGTTTCTTCAACGTAACTACAAATTAAACCAGCTGGAAGACTAATAGCTACTTTCTGACCTAGAAATGGCAATGGGAAATAAACCTGGAAGAGCTTGTCCACAGGTCAGTAGCCAAAGTTATAATACTACTAGCAGTGTGAGAGACAAGAAACAATTTGAAAGGCCTAGTGGTTAGGGTGATGGACTTTGGTCCTGAGGAACTGAGTTCGATTCCCACTTCAGGCACAGGCAGCTCCTTGTGACTCTGGGCAAGTCACTTAACCCTCCATTGCCCCATGTAAGCCGCATTGAGCCTGCCATGAGTGGGAGAGCGCAGGGTACAAATGTAACAAAAATAAAATAGATACTATTGCAGATTCTACATGGAATGTTGCTATTCCACTAGCAAGATTCCATGTAGAAGCCTGCGCGGCCACATTGGTGATCTGCAAGGGCCGACTTCTAGTGGAATAGCAACATTCCATGTAGAATCTCAAATAGTAGCAACAGTGGAGGAGTGGCCTAGTGGTTAGGGTGGTGGACTTTGGTCCTGAGGAACTGAGTTGGATTCCCACTTCAGGCACAGGCAGCTCCTTGTGACTCTGGGCAAGTCACTTAACCCTCCATTGCCCCATGTAAGCGGCATTGAGCCTGCCATGAGTGGGAAAGCGCGGGGTACAAATGTAACCAAAATAAAATAGAAACTATTGGAGATTCTACATGGAATGTTGCTACTATTGGACATTCTACATGGAATGTTGCTATTCCACTAGCAACATTCCATGTAGAAGGCTGCACAGGCTTCTGTTTCTGTGAGTCTGACGTCCTGCACGTACGTGCAGGACGTCAGACTCACAGAAGCAGAAGCCTGCGCGGCCACATTGGTGATCTGCAAGGGCCGACTTCTAGTGGAATAGCAACATTCCATGTAGAATCTCAAATAGTAGCAACAGTGGAGGAGTGGCCTAGTGGTTAGGGTGGTGGACTTTGGTCCTGAGGAACTGAGTTTGATTCCCACTTCAGGCACAGGCAGCAACTTGTGACTCTGGGCAAGTCACTTAAGCCTCCATTGCCCCATGTAAGCCGCATTGAGCCTGCCATGAGTGGGAAAGCGCAGGGTACAAATGTAACAAAAATAAAATAGATACTATTGGAGATTCTACATGGAATGTTGCTACTATTGGAGATTCTACATGGAATGTTGCTATTCCACTAGCAACATTCCATGTAGAAGGCTGCGCAGGCTTCTGTTTCTGTGAGTCTGACGTCAGACTCACAGAAGCAGAAGCCTGCGCGGCCACATTGGTGATCTGCAAGGGCAGACTTCTACATGGAATGTTGCTAGTGGAATAGCAACATTCCATGTAAAATCTCAAATAGTAGCAACAGTGGAGGAGTGGCCTAGTGGTTAGGGTGGTGGACTTTGGTCCTGGGGAACTGAGTTTGATTCCCACTTCAGGAACAGGCAGCTCCTTGTGACTCTGGGCAAGTCACTTAACCCTCCATTGCCACCTTGAGTGGGAAAGCGCGGGGTACAAATGTAACAAAAAAAAATACCTTCTCTAGTATCGGAGCTAGGCAGAAAAGGAGAGAAAGCTTCTTTTTCTTTTCTTTTCTTTTTTTTTTTGGGGGGGGGGTCTAGCTTAGAAGACAGAGTAGTACGTGACACTATAGATTCACAGTCAGCACTAATTAACTAAGCAATAAAGTCTAGAGAATAGATATACCAGGTAGCTAAACTTATAGTCCAGAAAGTTGAAAAATTAAGAATAAAAAATCAGAAAGCACTTAGCAGTATTGCGCTTCAGGTCCAGCACATAGATGGAAAAAATGTAGGAATGAACTATATAAAAGTAGCAACCATAGTAGTAGCAGTAATAGCAGAAGTAGTAGGAGTAACAGCAATGATACAAGTAGCAGCAACAGTAGTAATAGTAATGGCACTAGGCTTAGCAAATGGAATGATAATAGCAGTAATCACAGTAGTAGTAGTAATAGCAGAAGTAGTAGGAGTAGTAACAGCAGTGACAAAAGTAACAACAGCAGCAGTATTCGTAGTAGCACTAGGCTTAGTAAAAGTAGTGGCACTAGACTTAGAAATAGGGATGATAATATCAGTAACCACAGTAGTAGTAGTATTAACAGGAGTAGTAGGAGTAGTAACAGAAGTGACATAATAGCAGTAACCACAGTAGTAGCAGTAATAGTAGAAGTAGTAGGAGTTGTAACAGCAGTGACAGAATTAGCAGCAGCAGTGGTAATAGTAGTAGCACTAGGCTTAGTAACAGTAGTGGAACTAGGCTTAGTAATAGAGATGATAATTGCAGTAACCACAGTAGTAGTAGTAGTATTAACAGAAGTAGTAGGAGTAGTAACAGCAGTGACATAATAGCAGTAACCACAGTAGTAGCAGTAATAGCAGAAGTAGTAGGAGTTGTAACAGCAGTGACAGAAGTAGCAGCAGCAGTGGTAATAGTAGCACTAGGTTTAGTAACAGTAGTGGAACTAGGCTTAGCAATAGGGATGATAATTGCAGTAACCGCAGTAGTAGTTGTAATAGCAGAAGTAGTAGGCGTAGTAACAGCAGGGACAGAAGCAGCAGCAGCAGCAATAATATTTGTGGTACTAGAATTAGCAGTAGGAGTGATAGCAGTGGTAACCCCAGTGGTCATAGTAATAACAGCAGCAGTAATAGTAACAGCAATGACAGAAGTAGCAGCAGCAGTGGTAATAGTAGTAGCACTAGGCTTAGTAACAGTAGTGGAACTAGGCTTAGTAATAGAGATGATAATAGCAGTAACTGCAGTAGTAGCAGTAGTAATAGCAGAGGTAGTAGGAGTAGTAACAGCAGTGACATAAGTAGCAGCAGCAACGGTAATAGTAGTAGCACTAGGCTTGGTAATAGTAGTGGCACTAGGCTTAGTAATAGGGATGATAATTGCAGTAACCACAGTAGTAGTAGTAGTATTAACAGAAGTAGTAGGAGTAGTAACAGCAGTGACATAATAGCAGTAACCACAGTAGTAGCAGTAATAGCAGAAGTAGTAGGAGTTGTAACAGCAGTGACAGAAGTAGCAGCAGCAGTGGTAATAGTAGCACTAGGTTTAGTAACAGTAGTGGAACTAGGCTTAGCAATAGGGATGATAATTGCAGTAACCGCAGTAGTAGTTGTAATAGCAGAAGTAGTAGGCGTAGTAACAGCAGGGACAGAAGCAGCAGCAGCAGCAATAATATTTGTGGTACTAGAATTAGCAGTAGGAGTGATAGCAGTGGTAACCCCAGTGGTCGTAGTAATAACAGCAGCAGTAATAGTAACAGCAATGACAGAAGTAGCAGCAGCAGTGGTAATAGTAGTAGCACTAGGCTTAGTAACAGTAGTGGAACTAGGCTTAGTAATAGAGATGATAATAGCAGTAACTGCAGTAGTAGCAGTAGTAATAGCAGAGGTAGTAGGAGTAGTAACAGCAGTGACATAAGTAGCAGCAGCAACGGTAATAGTAGTAGCACTAGGCTTGGTAATAGTAGTGGCACTAGGCTTAGTAATAGGGATGATAATTGCAGTAACCACAGTAGTAGTAGTAGTATTAACAGAAGTAGTAGGAGTAGTAACAGCAGTGACATAATAGCAGTAACCACAGTAGTAGCAGTAATAGCAGAAGTAGTAGGAGTTGTAACAGCAGTGACAGAAGTAGCAGCAGCAGTGGTAATAGTAGCACTAGGTTTAGTAACAGTAGTGGAACTAGGCTTAGCAATAGGGATGATAATTGCAGTAACCGCAGTAGTAGTTGTAATAGCAGAAGTAGTAGGCGTAGTAACAGCAGGGACAGAAGCAGCAGCAGCAGCAATAATATTTGTGGTACTAGAATTAGCAGTAGGAGTGATAGCAGTGGTAACCCCAGTGGTCGTAGTAATAACAGCAGCAGTAATAGTAACAGCAATGACAGAAGTAGCAGCAGCAGTGGTAATTGTAGTAGCAGTAGGCATTGCAATATAGCAGTACTAATCCTATTGATAGTAGTAGTACTAGCAACAGCAGCAGCAGTAAGAGTAGTAACAGCAGAGACAAAAGTGGAGGAGTGGCCTAATGGTTAGAGCAGTAGGGTGCAAATCCCGCTGCTGCCTAACATTCAGCAATAGATTGAGATCCCCAGGAGCCAGGTTCAATTCCCTCTGAAGCTCCGTATGACCATGGGTAAAGTCACTTAGCCCTCCATTGCCCCAGGTACAATACATTCTACTTAGATTGTGAGTCCATTAGGGACAGTTACTAGTGCCTGTATAGAAAACTTGTTAACCGCTGTCTACCTATGTGAAGGCCTCAGCAGTATATCATGTGCAGATACCCCACTGTGTATTGTGGGGGCACATGATGTATTTGACTTATTTAGCTCACCTTTTTTCAGTGGGTAAATGGTGTTACCACACTTCGAACTGGTACCTTGAGGTCAGACTTCGAAGCAGGGAGCTTGGTCTCTTTCTACAATACTGTTAGCAGCCCTAGTAAGAAGAAATCAGTGGTACTGCGTGATCACCCCATATCCCCCCTCCATATAACACTCGGAGTATCATACACACATAGGCGTAGCCTAATGGTTAGTGCAGTGGACCTTGATCCTAGGGAAGTGGGATTGATTCCCAACACAGCTCCTAGTGACCCTGGGCAAGTCACTTAACCCTCCATTGCCCCAGGTACAAATGAGACCTGTATATACTATGTAAACCGCTTTGAATGTAGTTGCAAAAACCACAGAAAGGTGGTATATCAAGTCCCATTTCCCTTTCCCTAATAGCATGTCTAAATTTGCATGCTAATAGCTCTGATTATAACGGCGTTATTGCCCCCTGCTGTTCCAGTGCTAATTTTAGAGCGCATGGAAATACCTAGAGTAGCTAAATGTAACTCACCTTGATCTGTTACTGAAAAATAAGTGAGCTAAATCAAAAAGAAATGAAAAAAACACATAGTAACATAGTAGATGACGGCAGAAAAAGACCTGCATGGTCCATCCAGTCTGGCCAAGAAGATAAATTCATATGTGCTACTTTTTTATTTGTACTGTCCTCTTCAGTGCACAGACCGTATAAGTCTAGCCAGCCCTATCCCCACCTCCCAACTACCAGTCCCGCCTCCCACCACCAGCTCTGGCACAGACCCTATAAGTCTGCCCAGCACTATCCCCGCCTCCCAACCACCAACCCCGCCTCCCAACCACCAGCTCTGGCACAGACCGTATAAGTCTGCTCAGCACTATCCCTGCCACCCACCACTGGCTCTGGCACAGACCGTATAAGTCTGCCCAGCACTAGTCCCGCCTCCCAACCACCAGCCCCAGCACAGACCGTATAAGTCTGCCCAGCACTATCCCCGCCTCCCAACTACCAGTCCCGCCTCCCACCACCAGCTCTGGCACAGACCCTATAAGTCTGCCCAGCACTATCCCCGCCTCCCAACCCCCAACCCCGCCTCCCACCACCAGCTCTGGCACAGACTGTATAAGTCTGCCCAGCACTATCCTCGCCTCCCAAGTACCAGTCCCGCCTCCCACCACCAGCTCTGGCACAGACCGTTTATGTCTGCCCAGCACTAGCCCCGCCTCCCAACCACCAGCTCTGCCACCCATTCTAGGCTAAGCTCCTGAGGATCCCTTCCTTCTGCACAGGATTCCTTTATGTTCAGAAGGAAGGGATCCTCAGGAGCTTAGCCTAGAATGGGTGGCAGAGCTGGTGGTTGGGAGGCAGGGATAATGCTGGGCAGACATAAGTCAAATACATACCCCACAATACACAGTGAGCAACCATCAAGCTATTGTCTATGGGACCAAGTCAAAAACACAAATTAGCACCCCAGAAAATAAACACAAGTCATTAAAGCCGGTTGTTTGTCAGGAATTGTCCCAGAGTTATGGACTAAACTTTCCTGTGAGTCGAAAACTTCAACTGATTATCTGTGATTTCCCCAAACGTTGAAAACTTGTGCTTTTTATTTGAAACCTTTTCGTTAAGGAGTTACTGAGGCTACAGTATGGGTTTTGGAAAGTAGTTTAAATGGTGTTTTATGTTGTTCAGTTTATTTGAAGATTGATGGTCATTTGCATTGATCATGTTGTAGTCCACTCTGTACTGAGATTGAAGGAGTGGAATGTAATCACGGAAAGGAAATCAAAAATTCAGTTCAATTCAATTAAACAGTGTCCTACGGACGAGAATTAGAAAGCAAAAACGAAGTAAATATTGTGACTTAAAACTGTGAGACCTTTTGCATCCTTTCATTCTACCCACCCTGAACCAATTGGCTTATTGGCCCCAGGAAACAGAGGTAGCCCACACCAGTCACAGACCAGTCTGCCCTGTAAGGCTTCTCATGCTGGCCAGGGTAGACCTGAGTGGGGAGACAGCTCTAGCAGTAAGACTTGCTCCTTTCTGAGATGGGGGAACCTGATATCAGCTTCCTTCCCCCTCCCCCTAACTTGGATAGAGGATAAGGTAAAGCCAGAGTTCCAGAAAGCACCTGGCAGCCTGTGCCACACTTCCTCTGTGGCACAACAAGCCTGTCCTGCCCTCTCTGACTGGTATGGGTCATGCCTGCTTGTTCTATCCAAACATTTATTGATTTCCATCCCAGAAGGGGTCAGCTAACTTTCCACCAGCTGCCTTGCATTAGAGCCCAGGACCTGAACCGGTAGTCAGAGAACAAAGAGCAGCTTTTGAAGTTTAGAGCTGCTGGTTTCCTGGGGTGCAAATCTCCAGACTTCACGCACTTTTCACATCCCTAACAGAGAGCAACCTGGTGAAGAAATCACATTTCACTTTCACCTCAGGGGTCCTGAGATGGACTCTTCACCCTGCACACTTTCTTCAGGCTCAGAACCCCAGATGCATTGCCCACCAGATGTGTTTTGAGATTAATCTTAGGGTCCTGCTCAGGTCATGTCTGTCATGTAGCTCATGAGTTGGGTGGGAGTCAGGGAGAACCACAGCGCCACACTATGAGTTCCCTTAAATTTTGAGGGATGCTAGTCAAAAGAAAGATGTTGCTGAGGATAGCTGGGAGGGGACGGCTTCAATCCCCAATGCGTGAACCTGCTCTGAAAACAAGATCATTCCATCATCCTGTACAATGACAAAATATTGTCTGGCCATCCATGACAAGATTAGCAAGTTGTGGTCACCCTAAGATTTCGTGGATAGCACAGGAGGGAAGTGGGGTGCACATCAACTTTGTCTTTCATTTTAGTTAGTGCTGTGGGCTGAGAACCTGGGCAACAAGGTTTGATTTCCACTGCAGCTCCTTGTGACCCTAGGCAAGTCACTTAACCCTTTATTGCTCCAGGTACAAACTTAGATTGTGAGCCCACTAGGGACAGAGAAAGCACCTACATGTAGTATATGTAAACTGCTTTGCTTGTACCCACAGAAAGGCAGTATATCCTACTACCTCATAACACACACACACACACACTCTGTTTCAAACAACACCGCCCTCACTCCCGGCATACACACATCCCCCCCCCCCCCCTACACACACATACAGCCACTTCCCCCCTCCACCTTCCCCAGTTCCAATCTTAGCGCTTTTCCCAATCTGCCCTCCCTAACTCAGCACTCTCCCCCTGCCCTGCCCAAATCTCACTCATCAGTGAACAGAACGGGAAGAGGTAAGGCCAGGGTTTTTTTTGAGGGGGTACTTGGGGGTACTGAGTACCGGCACCTTTTCCAATGTCTGCTAAAATTGACCCATGGAACCCATGTTTTAATGATAGAGCTCAGGTTCTACAGAACAATTCTTGTCATAGATTCTGTGACTGGTTGCAGGGGGCCTGGCTATTGTGGGGAGGGGGGCCTGGCTATTGTTGGGTGGGTCCCTCAGTGATCACCCTACTCCTGAAGGGTGGCCTAGCATTTGAGTACCGGCATCTTTTTTGCTAGAAAAAACGCACTGGGTAAGGCTGAAACTAGAGCAGAAAGAAGCCTCTATGTTTCCTTATCCATCTCCTCTCCTCATGTTACGTTCACACCTCTCCCCCTCCACTTCTGTCCTGCATGCAAGGAACACGAGTTGAGGGAGAGGTTGGAGTGGATAAAGCAAATATGACTTGGGGGGGGAGGGGATGCAGAAATCGAACTGGGCTTGGAACAAGTTAAACTTATTTTAGTCAGTTTAGCTTGTACATTATTGTGTGCGTAACGCACAAAGGGTCTCAGCGCCGCTTTTAACGTTTACAGTGAAGTTAAGCGCTATGCAAATCTATGAAGGCGAGATCATTCGTCTTAAAATGAGCATTCCATGTGATGCACAGATGTTTCTGAGCGATGCACAGAAAGGAATGCGTACCTGTAATGTTCCAAATTTTCCGGCAGATCTGAGCTGTTATGTCAGGGCGACTTCTTGGTGGAGCAGTCTGGCAGGATTTCTTAATAGTATCTACATGCGCGCGTGTGGGGAAATATGTATCTGCATGTAATTTACATGTGTGTGTTCTTCTCAGTGTGTTTTTTTCTAGCAAACAAGGTGCCGGTTCTCAAATGCTAGGCCACCCTTCAGAAGTGGGGTGATCACTGGAGGGATCCACCCCATAATTGCCAGGCCCCCTGCAACCAGTCACAGAATCTATGTCAAGACAGAATTGGTGTGTAGAACCTGAGCTCTATCATTAAAACCTGGGTTCCATGGGTCAATTTTAGCTGACAATGGAAAAGGTGGGGGTACTCAGTACCCCCAAGTACCCCCTCAAAAAAAGCCCTGGTTCCTCTCATCAGAAATCATTGTGCTTGCATTTTTTAATAGTATCTGCAAGCATGGGGAATGTCCTGTCCATTTGTCTCTAGGGAAATATACCATGTGTGTGTGTTCTGCATGTAGTGGTGTCGTGGAATAGTAAAGAGTGAATCAGTTCTCATGTCTATGACGCGGTTGTTACCATTCTGGGTTTTTTTTTTTCCAAGGGCATGTGCAGTACATTGGTGCTTATTATGAGTCTGTTCTGAGCATGTGTAAGGTGCTGTCTCTACCGGGCCTGCATGTAGACTTTCCATGTACCTCATTTGCATGCGGTTTCCTTTGAGCATTGATCACTGATCCTGGTTCGGTAAGTTCAGCGGTAGCTAGTTACATATGCAGATGAACATAAGAACATAATAATAATATCAATAATGATGCTAATGGCAACTTTTGATCATCCCCCTTCAGTCTGCTCCCAAATCCGGCCATTGCCTTCCTGTTGTTCCCCACCTTGCCCCCCACCCCACACCAGGGGCGTAGCCAGACCTCATGGTGGGAGGAGGCCAGAGCTCGAGGTTGGGGGCACATTTTGAGTGCCACCCTGCTGCCCCCCCACCGCCATGCCTCACCTCCTCACCCCCCCCCACCTCGCCTCCTTGCCGCTTCCCCTCACCGCCTCGTCGCTCCCCCGCAAAAACAAATATCTTTGTTGGCGGGGGTCCCCAACCCCTGCCAGCTGAAGCCTTCTTCAGCACTGGTCTCCGGCGCAGCCGCGTTCGCTACCCTGCTCTTCTTTCTTCTTGCTCCTCCAATGCACGTTAGCGCTCCTTCTCACTTTCACATAAAGGAGCATCAGCGTGCACAGGAGGAGAAAGAAAGAAGAGCAGGGTAGCGAACGCGGCTGCGCCAGAGACATGCGCTGAAGAAGGCTTCAACTGGTGGGTGCTGGGGACCCCCACCGGCCAAACCAGGGGCCTGTACCTACGCTCCTGCCCCACACAGGCAACCTGCAGGGAATAAAAGCATGCAGAGATTTCCCAGATATCCCCAACGACTCAAAATCACGAAGCCCCCTCCAGGATGATGGTATTCTTGGACATCTAGATTGAAATTTTACTATGGAAGTCTTTATTTGATCCTGATCCAAAGGTCTTGTCTTTATTCTCTACCTTATATGGCAGACAGACCCTTGCCCGGTGCATCCCCTACTCCTGCCTCTCAAAATGGTACGAAGTGTGAACTTGGGGGGGGGGATGAGAGGGTGCCACTAAATATCAGGGATTTTATTTTTTCTTGGGGAAAAGGGGGTTGGTATGGGGGGGGGGGGGGAGGGAAGGAGGCGGGGGACCACTAGACTACCAGGACAAATGTTTGGAGGTGTGGGTGGGTGGGCCACTAGACTATGAGGGAATGTTTTTAGCTGTAGATGGAGAGTAGGGTCAGGTTGGGTCATTGGGGAAAGGGACCTCTAGACCACTGGGGATAAGGTTGGTTCAGGGAGGGAGGGGGCAGATGCTGATGCCAATATGGTGTTTTTTTTTAACATGTCACCCTTCCTGTCAGTGCATAAGTCAATCAACGCTCATATACTGACAGGAAGGGTGACAGTTAACAGTGAGCTTAGGATTACTGCCACGATTTTAATGCTGTCAACACACAAAACCCCAAGGGAGAGACAAAAAAATATCCAAAATCAAAAAAATAGTCAATTCCAGAAAAAAAAGTTTATCAGATGCCTAGAGAGAACACAAACCTTTAACACTTTGTTGGAAAGGAAACAAAAGAGAGTTTAGTATAGGCTGAACCTACAGCCCAGCATACATTTCAGTGAGTTCAGCCGCAAAACTGCTCCCTTGAAAGTTCAATACATCATAGACACTCTCTAAATATGTACCCTTAATTTATTTTATTTTATTATAATACTAGTAAAAAAGGCCCGTTTCTTAACGCAATGAAACGGGCGCTAGCAATGTAATGAGTTCCTGCCATTAATGTTTCCACGGTTGTATTCCGAATATAATTGTTGTTTACATGTGTAAGATTTCTTTATATACAATATTTTTTGTGTAAACTGGGTTACAGTGTGGTAAAAGTTTTCCTTGTTCAGGCCCTTCAATCAGTTTAACAATCACATCAGAAGAACTCCTTACTTGTGAGAATGCAACATGTGAGAGACTGAGAGTGACAGTGTGTTTTACAGACAGTGTAAGAGAGAGATACACAGAGTGATTGTGTGTGTGTGTGTGTGTGTGTGTGTATGTGTGTGTGTGTGTGTGTGTGTGACGTGTGTGAGTGTCAAAGTGATTAAATGTTTGTCTTCCCTTTTGCCTCCACTGATCTTCGTACCTCCCTGTATATGATAGTTTGTTAGAGATTCAATCCACTCCACTTCCCTCCTCCAAGTTCCGTTCTGTCTGATTGGTTCTTCGTTGACAGTGAGAGCCAATGAAATGCTGAACTACAGACTTACGAACCCACACTGCCACAGTGCCACAGAGTCAGCTTCAGAATGTTGGAGGTGCTTTTTATTATATAGGATGTCCAAATGTTATTTTGTTACTTCAATTTTCTATATCATAATGTTAAAGCAGGAGTGTAAAAACATTCAATAGGCATCCGTATACAGAAAGGACCTTCAAATCCAGAGGTTGAAAGCCTACGTCCAAAAATGTAAGATAAATGACATCCATATATATATATATATATATATATATATATATATATCAAAAGCACCGGAATATAAAGAAGCAGAGAGGAGCGAACTTATCTTAATTCAAATTTGTTGCTGTTTCACTGAGTCTTCCAGACGTCCAACAGAAATCCCTGTTTCAAAATTCTTCTTCAGGGACGCCAGTGCTGCATTAACAACGGATCCTCCGTTTTGAAGTTCACGCAGCAGTTTGCATGATCATTGCTTACAGCATGCCCTGCTATTTTACCAGCAGTATTTTCGTGGTAGAGCCGCAGCTCTACTGCGAGGCTTGTTGCAATGGTCCCCTAGTTTGGGAGGGAAAATAGACTTTTGTATCTTTTCTGCCACCCAGCGCTCAGTAGGCCGGAGTCTCTCAGGACTGCTGTAGGTCAGACCCTGAAACATTACAGTAGTCTAGGGATCAAGGCAAAAGAGAATTAACTGGCCTCTTCTCTATTTTCTGCGATCCTGAGACAGGTAGAGAACGCATTAAACCCTGAGGACTTGAAGGATTGAGTTCATCTACCAAAGTGGTAGGAGACAGGGGAGAAGAGAGAGTCACTGCTTTATCTATCACAGGAATGGCAAGAAGGAAGAAGTTCCAGGACTGGGAGGGGGAAATTCTTAGTTCTTGAAAACCTGTTTGGATAGGGTCAACACTCACCAATCATCTCCACCACCTCCCGCGGGAGGTGGTGGAGATGAAAACGATCATGGAATTCAAACATGCGTGGGATAAACACAAAGGAATCCTGTTTAGAAGGAATGGATCCACGGAATCTTAGCGGACATTGGGTGGCAACACTGGTAATTGGGAAGCAAAATTGGTGCTGGGCAGACTTCTACGGTCTACGCCCTGATCATAACTGAATAGATATGGAAAGTTCAAGAACAGTGCTGGGCAGACTTTTACAGTCTGTGCCCTGAGAAAGGCAAGGAAAAATCAAACTCGGGTATAAAGTATCACATACCATGTAAAATGAGTTTATCTTGTTGGGTAGATTACATGGACTGTACAGGTCTTTGTCATTTACTGTGGAGGAGTAGTCTAGTGGTTAGTGCAGCGGACTCTGACTCTGGGGAACTGGGTTTGATTCCCACTACAGCTCCTTGGGACTCTGGGCAAGTCACTTAACCCTCCATTGTCCCAGGTACAAATAAGTACATGAATATATGTAAACCACTTTGAATGTAGGTTGCAAAAACCTCAGAAAGGTGGCATGTCATTTCCCTTTCCCTATTTGAGATTCTACATGGAATGTTGCTGTTGCTACTATTTGAGATTCTGTTGCTACTATTTGAGGTTCTACGTGGAATGTTGCTACTATTTGAGATTCTGTTGCTACTATTGGAGATTCTAGATGGAATTTTGCTACTATTGAGATTCTGTTGCTACTATTTGAGATTCTACATGGAATGTTGCTGTTGCTACTATTTGAGATTTTGGATTGTTGCTACTATTTGAGGTTCTACATGGAATGTTGCTACTATTTGTGATTCTGTTGCTACTATTTGAGGTTCTACGTGGTCCTGGGGAACTGAGGAACTGAGTTTGATTCCCGGCATAGGCAGCTCCTTGTGTCTCTGGGCAAGTCACTTAACCCTCCATTGCCCGCCGCATTGAGCCTGCCATGAGTGGGAAAGCGCGGGGTACAAATGTAACTAAAAAAAAAAAATGTTGCTACTATTTGAGATTCTGTTGCTACTATTTGAGATTCTACATGGAATGTTGCTATTCCACTAGTAACATTCCATGTAGAAGCCTGCCCTTGCAGATCAGCAATGCGGCTGTGCAGGCTTCTGTTTCTGTGAGTCAGACGTCCTGCAGGACGTCAGACTCACAGAAACAGAAGTCTGTGTGGCCGCATTGCTGATCTGCAAGGGCAGGCTTCTACATGGAATGTTGCTAGTGGAGGAGTAGGACTCTGATTCTGGGGAACTGGGTTGAATTCCCACTGCAGCTCCTTATGACTCTGGGCAAGCCTCTTAACCCTCCATTGCCCCTGGTACAAAATAAGTACCTGAATATATGTAAGCCAGTTCAAATGTAGGTTGCAATATCAAGTCCCATTTCCCTTTCCCTAAATATTCATATCTAGATTTATGTATTTAACAACGTCCATTCCAGGCAGGTTACAATGAGACACATATAATAATAATTGATATAAGACCGCAGAAGGACATAAAAGAAAACAGCAAATATAAATGAACAAATAAATAAAACCATAATATTAATAGGTCCTAAAAGAAATAGCAGCATAGCCATAAAAATAACAAGACAATTAAATGATGAAAATGCTGCTAATGAAAGATCAAGCAGATGTTAGCCAGAATGTGCTTATAATTTATGTGTATTTGACTCATCCTCCCAGGGCCGGTCGTATAGGGCCTTATGCTTCCAGGGGCCCCGCGGCGCTCCCTCCCGCTACCTGTCATTGCTGTCTCCTTTATGTATGGGCCGCAATCTGACTGCTTTGCTTCTTCTCCCCCAAGCCGCAGGGTGCCCTCCCGGCGGGTACCTGAAGCCACCCTGGTTGTCTAGTGGATTCTTTGGTGCAGGAGAAATCCCCAGTCTTTCCTGCCCGCTGCTGGCGCCGACCCTCTTGCTGCCGCATCGCTTTTTAAAAATGGCTGCCGAGACTTCCAGCGGTGGCCTCGTGAGAGTTCAGCCATTTTCAAGAAGATGCAGCAAAAAAAAAAAAAACACGTCTTGAAAACATGGCACCTATTTTTCTAAGAAATGCCTGTTAAAATACCATCAATGACATCAAATGAGAATAAATCAATGACACTACCAGTAGTTATGGTCTGTTTTCCTTTTTCTTCCTGCTTTATGCCTTAGCTGGCAAGGAAATAATCACAACCTTTTGCTCCTGGGCCCTTGGGAGAACTAGACTGATAGCAGAAAGGGAAATGCTGCTGGCTGACAGTTTCATCCACTTGGTCACCTTGTGCTGAAGAGATTGAGGGTTACTTTCTTTTTACTGTGGAATCTGGAAGCTGATTATTCCACAACACAATGTATTAATTCAGTAAAAATTGATTAGCTATGATTAACTTTTAGCATCAGAGTAAGGCACAATGAAATTGTCAAATATAATTTCACTATTTTATAATCTACACCATTACAGAAATAAATCAGCGATCCCAGAGGACGATGCAGTCTGTGTGCCATCGGCAGGCTTTGTACAGTTCCTGGGAAAGCTTGGTTTCTGGAGTATTCCTCTCCCTCCCCCATAAGATAAGGGGGCTCATTTGATACAAAGGATCTCTCACAAACCCTGGTACTGATTCTACAAAAGGGGAATGAACCTTTCTTCCAGGCTCAAGGGGATGTTCTACAAAGGAAAACTGAGATGGTACATTGTAAACTGCAGCTTCACAGAATACAAACAGAAAGAGAAGTTTCAGAGCCTTGCTGGCACAGTCTTCTGTGGAGAGGACAAGCCTCACTCAGTAGAAGTGTGTCATACTCATTTGAGGGCTCCCTCACTCTCACACTGTGAACCCTCTCTCACACTCATTAGATCCTGAGTGACAGTGCCCTGATCCTGATCATTGGTTTCATGAGAGGCAAGTCATCTGCCAAAGCCTCTCCCAGATCTATGCCCCTTCACCTATCCATACTCCTCTCAGGTCCATGTCCCCTCAGTTGCCCATCCCCCTCCCAGGTCCATGTCCCCTCAGTTGCTCATGTCCCTTCCAAGTCCATCCCCCTTCACCTGTCCATACCCCTCCCAGGTCCATGTCCCCTCACTTGCCCATGATCTTCCCAGGCCCATGTCCCCTCAGTTGCCCATGCCCCTCCCAGGTCCATGCCCCATCACCTGTCCATGCCCCTCCCAGGTCCATTCCCCCTCACTTGCCCATGATCTTCCCAGGCCCATGTCCCCTCAGTTGCCCATGCCCCTCCCAGGTCCATTCCCCCTCACTTGCCCATGATCTTCCCAGGCCCATGTCCCCTCAGTTGCCCATGCCCCTCCAGGTCCATGCCCCATCACCTGTCCATGCCCCTCCCAGGTCCATTCCCCCTCACTTGCCCATGATCTTCCCAGGCCCATGTCCCCTCAGTTGCCCATGCCCCTCCCAGGTCCATGCCCCATCACCTGTCCATGCCCCTCCCAGGTCCATTCCCCCTCACTTGCCCATGATCTTCCCAGGCCCATGTCCCCTCAGTTGCCCATGCCCCTCCCAGGTCCATTCCCCCTCACTTGCCCATGATCTTCCCAGGCCCATGTCCCCTCAGTTGCCCATGCCCCTCCCAGGTCCATGCCCCATCACTTGCCCATGCCCCTCCCAGGTCCATTCCCCCTCACTTGCCCATGATCTTCCCAGGCCCATTCCCCCTCACTTGCCCATGATCTTCCCAGGCCCATGTCCCCTCAGTTGCCCATGCCCCTCCCAGGTCCATGCCCCATCACCTGTCCATGCCCCTCCCAGGTCCATTCCCCCTCACTTGCCCATGCCCCTCCCAGGTCCATGCCCCATCACTTGCCCATGCCCCTCCCAGGTCCATTCCCCCTCACTTGCCCATGCCTCTCCCACGTCCATGTCCCCTCAGTTGCTCATGTCCCTTCCAGGTCCATCCCCTTCACCTGTCCATGCCCCTCCTAGGTCCATTCCCCCTCACTTGCCCATGGCCTTCCCAGGTCCATGGGATTTCATATAATATTCTATCAGTTGCATGCAAACGTTTGGGTGCTAAATATCAAATTGTCTGCGCAAGTTAACAGAATTAAGGGAACATGGTTTATCAGGACAAAGACAGCATGAATTCAGTCAAGGGAGGTCTTGCCTCACCAATTTGCTTCATTTTTTGAAGGTGTAAATAAACATGTCGATAAAGATGAACCAGTTCATGTAATGTAACTACATTTTCAGAAAGCTTTTGACAAAGTTCCTCATGAGAGACTCCTGAGAAAATTAAGGAGTCAAAGGATAGGAGGTAATGTCCTTCTGTGAATTAAGAATTGGTTATTGAACAAAAAACAGAGGGTAGGGTTCAATGGTCATTTCTCTCAATGGAGGAGGGTGAACAGTGGAGGACCGGTGCTATTTAACATATTTATAAATGATCTGGAAATCAGAACGACGAGTGAAGTGATTAAGTTTGCAGATGATACGAAATATTCAAAGTTATCAAAATGCATGCAGATTGTGAAAAATTGCAGGAAGACCTTAGGAAACTGGAAGACTGGGCATCCAAATGGCAGATGAAATTTAATGTGGACAAATGCAACGTGATGCACATTGGGAAGAATAATCCAAATCTAGTTATCTGATGCTAGGATCCACTTTAGGAGTCGGCACTCAAGAAAAAAGACCTAGGTATCATTGTAGACAGTATGCTGAAATCTTCTGTCCAGTGTCTGGCGGCAGCGGCCAAAAACGCAAACATGATGCTAGGAAACCATCTCTTTCAGTAGAAAACAGAAAGTTCTTGAGAATCATGGATGAGGAGTTCTAAAAGGAGGAGTCCAATAGCTGGGTGGCTCCTCTACCATTACTGACACCCAGAACACGACTACCTAACAACAGAGTAGAAATCCTCTGACAAGGAAACCAGAGCAAAAACAGCACATTACAACATTCATGCAGCTTCACTGGTAGAAGACAACGAAGAATGCTGGTACTTACCTGCCTTTGGTGTGTATCATCCCCCAAAATCAGGCCTGATCAGGACTGTGTTTAATTCCAGTGCTCAATTTCAAGGAATCTCTCTCAAAAACTGTGCTGTTTTCTGGGCCTGACATGATTAACAGCCTATTAGGAATCTTGATTCGATTCAGAAAGCATCCTATTGCCGTATCAGCTGATATCCAGCAAATTTTCTATTGCTTTGTTGTATAACCAGACTACAGAAATTACTTGAGATTCCTGTGGTACCATGACAATGACATCAACCAGGAAATTGTGGAATTCAGAATGAGTGTAGCAACCTACAGGCTTAGGAGGACAGCCCAAGAGGGAGAAAGAGAATATGGCACTGACGTTTATGTAGATGATGGTTTGAAACCCTTAACTACCATTGGAGAAGCCATTGACTTGCTAAAGAGAGCACAAGCAATGCTGGCAGAGGCCAATTTGAAATTTCATAAAATCGCCTCCAACAGTCCACAAGTAATGAGAGCATTTCCCACAGAGGATCAGTCCACAGATTTAAAGGATCTAGATTTAAGAGTAGACACACCTCCAAAGAAGCCTTGGATTGTATTGAGATCTAAAGAGAGACGGTTTTGCCTGTCAAGTCTCCACCCAAAAGAAACCATATACATCAGAGGTGTATTTTCCACCATCAATTGTCTGTATGATCCACTGGGGTTTGTGGCTCCAGTCACCATTCAAGGAAGAGCCCTACTGAGGGAGCTTTCTCAAAGTACTGATGAGTGAGATGTTCCATTACCACCAGAAATGCGAAAAGAATGGCAAAAATTTAAAGATTCTCTAAAGACTCTTGAACAACTACACATCCCTCATACTTACATCCTTGTAGCACTCAGTATTGCCTCTCACAAATAGATTGCATCTTGACTTCATCAACCAGCTGATGAAAGATCAGACAACTATTACCGAAGTGCCATCAAAAATACAGAACTACAGATCATCAATGACAACTTGGCACCAACTGGGAACTTCAACATAAGTCTTCCCTGGAAGTCAAGAAACTTCTTTAGCAGAGCCATCACTTAGCCAGTGATCCACACCACAAAGAGCTGAGGACTCTGTCCACTCCAGAGACTCAAAGACTTTCTCTCTTCTTTGTGCTGTTTGTTGTGCATCATTTGTCTCTCATTTCAGCTCTTGTAAGACTGCAAGACACAAGTTGCCAGAGCAACAGAAAACCGGAGACAAGCAAGAAGTTGCCAAGTTACGATCCAAATATAAATGGTCTTTGTACATTTATAATGTTTATAGTTTGAGGAGTTAAATAGTGGTAGCTACCGATGCCTGCGGGGAGTGTCTACCCCCATATTCATGGAGGCATGGTGCATTGTTATGTATATTTAATAAGAGTATTATATGTATTCAATTGCATTGTCTGTGTAATAGATATAGCATTGTCTATTAGGACTACTTTTTCTATCGTTTGCAGTGTCCCGTGATTAATTCCTTGTGAGCTTTCCCTATTGGCTGTTAGCTCTGAGCTAGGGCAAGCCTTCCCTCTCTGCCCCTGCTGGCTGTGTGAGAGAGCCCAGACTTTCTTGCATGCCTTGGAGGGGCATATTCGAAAGGCACACCCAAGTTTTGTAGAGGACGTCCTCGCAAAATGTCCTGATGGAGGGGCGGGGAAACCCGTATTATCGAAACAAGATGGATGTCCATCTTTCGTTTCGATAATACGGTCGGGGATGCCCAAATCTTGAAATTTTGGTCATCCTTAGAGATGGCTATCCCTAGACTTGGTCGTTTCTGATTTTTGGCAATAATGGAAACCAAGGACGTTCATCTCAGAAACAACCAAATGCAAGCCATGTTTAAGGACCCTTGTAGGACTCTCACAAGTCCTCTGTGCTCCTGCCCCCAGGACTATACCAAGTAATAGCAGAGAAAAGGTGCATATTATCATCTGGTATCATAGCCCCCTCTTGGGAATGCCTGCAGTGATGTGAGGAGTTAGTCTACTTATTAGAGTCCAAGAATACTATGACCCCACTCTTGAGTCTTACGTTTGTTATGTTTTTTGTTTCAGGGGCAATTTCTCCAGATGGGTTAGTTTTGCACGTATCACAACAGAAATGAACCCCACTCTGAGGCCAAGGTATGTGGAATATGATCTTGGTTTCTCAAATTTACTGCAAAAGAGACCTTCCCTCTGGAACTTGTAAAATATTGAGGGTAGAGTGGTATTACCCTAACACTCGCTAAGCCAATCATTCTATACCAGTGGTTCCACAATGAAGTCCTAGAGGCACCCCGGCCAGTCAGATTTTCAGGATATCCACAATGAATATTCATGAGAGAGAGTTGCATGCAGTGGAGGTGGTACATGTAAATATCCCTCATGAATATTCATTGTGGTGATCCTGAAAAACTGACTGGCTGGGGTGCCTCCAAGACCAGGTTTGGGAATCACTGCCCTATACACTGATTACATTAAAGGGATCACAGACACAGATTCAGAGACAATGTAGAGCTTTCACAGTGTTAGCCAATGTTTTATAACCTCAGGACTGCAATTCTACCTCAGAACTGTAACTAGTTTGCACCTGAACTTAGTATAGTGAGTTGGAGCACCTCACTTCAATCTCTTTGTTATCTTTTGGAGGAACTTCTGTACCAGGATCTTGAAGGGAAATCTCTCCCCCAAATGGAGATCCTGCCCTCTTGGAGAAGAGTGTGCATGTTATTTTATTTATTTATTTATTTGTTACATTTGTATCCCACATTTTCCCACCTATTTGTAGGCTCAATGTGGCTTACATAGTACTGGAGAGGCCTTTGCAGGCTCCGGTGTGAACAAATACAGGGTGATGTTGTGGTAAGATCAAGTTCACGTGGCACAGCTACATTAGGGAATCGGAGAATGGAAGAGTTGTGTTATGTCCATTATGTGCTTTAGTTTGGTTGTGTTGCAGAGATTAAGCATTTAAGTTGGATCGGTAGGATATGCCTTTTTAAACAGGTTGGTTTTTAGTGATTTCCGGACGTCTAGGTGGTTGTACGTCATTTTCAAGGCTTTTGGTAATGCGTTCCACAGTTGTGTGGAACGCATTACCCCAGTATCTCTCCACACTCGTCCATCCCTACACCCCTTCCCGTGCACTCCACTCCATGGATAAATCCTTCTTATCTGTTCCCTTCTCCACTACTGCCAACTCCAGACTTCGCGCCTTCTGTCTCGCTGCACCCTACGCCTGGAATAAACTTCCTGAGCCCCTACGTCTTGCCCCATCCTTGGCCACCTTTAAATCTAGACTGAAAGCCCACCTCTTTAACATTGCTTTTGACTCGTAACCACTTGTAACCACTCGCCTCCACCTACCCTCCTCTCTTCCTTCCCGTTCACATTGATTGATTTGATTTGCTTACTTTATTTATTTTTTGTCTATTAGATTGTAAGCTCTTTGAGCAGGGACTGTCTTTCTTCTATGTTTTTGCAGCGCTGCGTATGCTTTGTAGCGCTATAGAAATGCTAAATAGTAGTAGTAGTAGTAGTTGTGTGCTAATGTAGGAAAAACTGGGCGCGTAAGTTGTTTTGTATTTAAGTCCTTTGCAGCTTGGGTAGTGCAGATTTAGATAAGATCGTGTTGATTCGGATGTATTTCTAATTGGTAAGTCGATCAAGTCTGTCATGTAACTCGGGGCTTCTCCGTAGATGATTTTGTGAACCAGGGTGCAGATTTTGAAGGCGATGCGTTCTTTGATTGGGAGCCAGTGTAGTTTTTCTCGGAGGGGATTTACACTTTCAAATCGCTTTTTACCAAATATAAGCCAAGTTTATATTTGGTAAAACAGCAAATAAGGAAGAAAATGGGGAAGAAGTAAATATTTTGTGGGAGCCCGGGTGTATGAATTCAGCAATGAACCACCCTGAGGTTGGGCCCAGAGGCGTAGCTAGGGGGGGGGGGGCCAGGGGAGCAGCTGCTCCCCCAAACAGATTTCTGCCGACACCGGCGCCTATTTTTTACACAATCTGTCGCATTTACAACACGTGCTGGTGGCAGTCCGCTCTCCACTCCCCCCACGCCTTCAACCTGGCTACGCTTCTGGCTGGGACCCCCCCCCCCCCCAAACACACATTTGGTTCAATTCAAAATTCCTCCTCTTCCAGGAAGTGAAGTATTAGTACTGAATTTACACATTGGGGTGTTTGTATTTTGAACATTCCCCCAGACGTTGGAAAGGATATTTTGCTGTTTTGAGTGAGTGGTTTGTTAAGTGCTAATTTGGATTTCGATCAGTTAAGAATATGATCATGCCTCCTGAAAAATAAAATGTCTGTCCCATGGAATGATCATATGTTCTTTATTATTACTGTGGATGTTACTTTTGAAGTCTATGCTTTTAAGTCATTAACTTTTAATTATATTAAGCGCTGTGTTCTGGAGCCTGGTTTATTAAAGGATCAGTGGGATAATTGCTCTGTTGGTGGAATGAGCCAATGGTTGGCACTTGGGACTCATTTTTGTTACAGTGTCATTTGTGACTACGCAAAAAAAAAATGTGAATTACCTCTTCGCCATCAATTTGGTAGTTTTGAAGTGGATTTTGAGGAGAAGGAAGCCTCTTATACAAGGTGCGTTTTGATAAGCCCCAGGAGCTGCTTTATTCAGTACAGGATGCAGTTTCTACCTAGGTTTAAGTTTTTTTTCAAACTTTTATTTTATAAATTTCAAAATTATATAGTTTCATTATTACAAATGTAACTGACGACACGGGAAAAAGAACGCAGAAAAAGAACTTAAAAATCAGCTATTTGTTGTTCTAATACATGCGTCCACGAATCTAGGTAATATAAAGAAAGAAAAATAATATCAAAGAACAAACTTAAAAGTCAGAAAGTGACCACAGCCAGCCTTAACAATGTTTCCCGAACATCTGTAGGATCAACTTCTGATGGATTTTGTCTGTACAGATAAGTTCGATTTTTGAACTTCTGATTGGAACAATAGAATTCACGGATAATCCATCAGAAGTTGATACTTTGTGTCTATTAACTTTGGACATAGTCATTGGTAGGGAGGTGGACTTTAGTGCAATGATGGTGGTAATCTGTACTATCAGAGTAGAGGGCTCCTAGTCTATGACATACACTCAGTTCTGAGCACTATTCACTAAATATCACTTACATGGCAGACCTGATAGACTTACCACCCAGGAACGCTAAAAAAATCATCCTGCACAGTCCTCAATCTTCACTTCCCCAACTGTAAAGGTCTAAAATACAAACTAACGCATGCGTCAACCTTCTCCTACTTGAGCACACAATTCTGGAACGCACTGCCGCGCAACTTAAAAACGATCTATGAACTAACTAACTTCCGCAAACTACTGAAGACCCATCTCTTTAACAAGGCATACAACAAAAATCAACAAATGTCAACTCCTACACATATATCCAGTATTGCCTTACGATGTTTGCTTGTTAAACCACTATCATGCTTTACCATTATCATGATACCCAAGATCCTTATGTAATACTAAATGTCTATTTTCTTATATATTTCCACTATTCACGATGTATTGTAAGCCACATTGAGCCTGCAAAGAGTTGGGAAAATGTAGGATACAAATGCAATAAAATACATAAATAAATATATTTAATATGTTTAATAAAAATATAAATATTACATGTTATTCAAAAAGGTTTCTGTAGTAGTCCCAGTTAAAATTTAATGCCAAGAAATGCAGAGTGAAGCACTTGGGCTGCAGAAACCCAAAAGAGAGATACCGGATAGGAGGGAAGAGATTAGTAAGCTCACTTCAGGAGAGAGACCTTGAGGTGAAGAAACAATGCGACAAGGTGGCGGCCATGGCAGCCCCGAGATCAGAAATCTCCCTAGCAACAAAAGTTTGCTAGAGGCTTCGATCGCGCGCGAGTGCGCGCACCGCGCATGCACAGCCATCAGCTTCCCGCCCATCGCGCGAGAGTCCCGTCAGTTTGATAACAAAGCAAAGAAGGAAAGACAACTCCAAAGGGGAGGCGGGCGGGTATGTGAGAACAATCAGCCTGCTGTCCTCGGAGAATACTTGCTACAGGTATGTATCTTCATTTTCTCCGAGGACAAGCAGGCTGCTTGTTCTCACTGATGGGTGACGTCCACGGCAGCCCCGAGATCAGAAATCTCCCTAGCAACAAAAGTTTGCTAGAGGCTTCGATCGCGCACAGGCGCGCGCACCGCGCATGCACGGCCATCAGCTTCCCGCCCATCGCGCGAGAGTCCCGTCAGTTTGATAACAAAGCAAAGAAGGAAAGACAACTCCAAAGGGGAGGCGGGCGGGTATGTGAGAACAATCAGCCTGCTGTCCTCGGAGAATACTTGCTACAGGTATGTATCTTCATTTTCTCCGAGGACAAGCAGGCTGCTTGTTCTCACTGATGGGTGACGTCCACGGCAGCCCCGAGATCGGAAAACCCTTTCTGCCCCTCCTTCCCCTGATAATTATTTATTTATTTGTGAGATTTATATCCCACATTATCCCAAACAAGTTTGAGTTCAATGTAGCTTACAATAAACATTATAGGATACATAACAAAGAATAATGCATATTGTAAGAATCCAATTTTACAATACAGTATCATAAACATACTGGGATAGCTTCGGATGTTTAACCTTTAGAAAATCTATCATGAATGAGAAATTCTACAAGAAGCAAAGAGAAGGTTAATGGTAAACAGAGTAATAACCAATTCGGGAAATAATTAATTGTTTGAGATATGGTTGTTCTTTGTGAGGGTTTGTTTGAATAGGAACGATTTGAGGATTTTGCGGAATCTTATTTTGGGAGGTAAAGAGTTCCACCATTTGGTTCCTAGGTAAGAGAAGTCTGCAGAGTGGACAGTTTTGGAGATCACTTTTTTGCAATTTGGGAGGTGTATATGTTATGATCCACCAAACAGAGCACAATGGACACAAAACATCCATGGTCCACCAGAAGACCTACCACCCCCACTCCCCTAGAACCTACCCAGGATGTATAGGTCTCCATGCAATGTTCCCAAGTGCCAGCGGATCCCTTCCACTGGTGCCCAGGAGGGAGCCAGTATCCAGTGTTCTCTAAGTTACGTATATAACAGGTAGCCCATGCTCTGTTGATGTGTACACTCCCCTTGCATTTTCATGCTATGTAAGCAGGGCCAGCTCAAGGCAGGGACCAGGTGAGGCACCAGATCTCAAGAGTGCCAAAAGCCTGCCTCACCTGCTCCCCTGCAGTGGCCAAAACTAACATCCTTAAGTCTGGCAACCTCCTTCTCTGTCAGGCCACCCTACCCAGACTGCCTCTAAATGAGGTTGTCATCCCCTCCCGATCACCAGCAGCGTTTTCCCTACTGCTACCCGCAACTCGGCCACACCCTGCCCCATTTTGACGTAACTTCCTGTTTCTGCAGAGAGGGAAAATGCTGGAGCTGGTGAAGGTACCTTTATGGGAAATGCTGCTGGTGCTCAGGAGGAGACAACCACATTTAACGGTAGACCAGGGGTGGGGGTGGGGGGGAGGCCTGAGAGAGAGGGTGGGGTGTGCTCCATTGGGGTACTGGGCGCACTGAATAGGGTGGCCAACTAGATCCAGATTCACCCGACAGGGTTGATCCAGTCCTGGGCTTACCTCATTGCATGCAGGGACTTTCCGCAACCTAGTCCAATCCACAGTACTTACCCATGCCGACTATTGCAATAGCATCTTCATTGGTTGTAAAGCCCAAATCATGAAAAAACTCCAAACCGCCCAAAACACAGCAGCCAGACTCATTTTTGGTAAATCACGATTCGAAAGCGCAACACCACTTTGAGAAAAACTTCACTGGCTCCCTATCAAGGAAAGAATCAACTTCAAAACCCACACAATGATCCACAAGATCCTCAATGGTGAATCCCCAAGCTACATGTCCAATTTGATCGATCTTCCAGCCAGGAACTGGTACAAATCTTCTCGAACATATCTCAATCTTCATCTCCCCAACTGCAAAGGCCTCAAATACAAAACCTATTATGTATCCAACTTCTCCGTTATAGGCAGCCAACTTTGGAACGCCTTACCTAGACATATCTGGAAAACCAATGAACACCTGCCCTTCCGCAAGCTGCTGAAGACTTACCTCTTTAAACAAGCCTACCCAAACGACCCTACTTAATTCTAGTATCGTCCATAACACCAAGACTGCCCACATCCCAATCCTTTCCCCACATCTTTCACTATTGTCCCACTCTATACAGCTGTGTTATCTCCGTGATACATTATATCATACTTTGTATTATCTCTGTGATACCTTGTTCCATACTCTGTAAGCCACACTGAACCTGCTATTAGTGGGAAAAAGCGGGGTATAAATGCTATAAATAAATAAATAAATTAAATAAATTTCCCCATTGGATTCCCTAAGAAAAACAAAGTTACAAGTCCCTGAATGCAGTGGGGTAAGGCCAGGACTGGATCAACCTTGTCAAGCGAATCTGGATCTAACGTTGAACCAAAAGTTGGCTCAGGTCGTCCATAGTCCCTTGAGCTGACTTTGTATATAGGTTACAGGTACTATCACGGAGAAGCACACAGTCATCCTTGCTGGATTTTCACGGGTCAGTGTACATTTACATGCATGACTCTTACAATGATGAAGTCTGCGGCCCCAACCACTTTCTTGCACATTTCTCAGAGATCTAAGAAAAATTGCAGTGCAGTTATGTCTCCAAGATCACCTCATCAACCAAAATCAAAGCCAACTTTTTATGAGACTGTTCTGGAACTGAGCCCATGTAGACTAGCCGTCCTACAAACTTTCCAAGCCAGTTCCCATGGACAGAATCTGCACCTCCTCCATCTGGCCTGCCCCATCCAGACGGCAGAGCCAGGCTTTTCCTCACAAGGTTCAATAACAATGTTTGCAAAGCAATTTCAGAGAGCAGGTTAATGTTAACAGCCTTTCTGCTCTGACTGTCTCTTTCCATTAGTAAAGGCCTGCTAAGTCACATTGCAGTTGGTGAGGGACTGCTGGAATAATTTGTATGTTTAATACCTCCTTCAGCCCATCTTGGGTTGCAATCAGAGTGGGGAAGGGGAAAAGCCATGCCCCTGCTGACTTGCCTGCACCATGGGGGAAGGACTGCTTTCAGAAAAGACACTGGGGGGAAGTTGCATTTTAAACACTAAACCTAATTTGTCTTTCACTGAGAGGATGGAATCATGGTAAGTAGCACAAAGAAAAGGAGAGATTTTGTCCTTTCTGTGCAAAATTACCATTTTAAAAACAAAGGGTTACTACTGGAGCTGTGGGTTTCTCAGGGCCCCTGAAGCTGCAATTTAAAGGCACTTTGGAAGTGGGGAGGAAGCGTCTGAGCTAACCAGCATTTCAGTTCATAAACATAATGTATTTTAATAGCTTGCTACACACACTGTAACTTACTTAGATCAGTTCCTTAACTATACAACAAACGTGTCTTGACTTTACCTAAGCATCAAATTATCTCAACTGACCTGTACGACACATCTTGTTCCCACCATATATTATTATTATTAGCATTTGTATAGCGCTACCAGACGCACGCAGCGCTGAACACCTGATACAGAGACAGTCCCTGCTCAAAAGAGCTTACAATCTAAATAATACAGACAGACAGTTACGGGTGAGGGAAGTAATGGGTGAGAAGGAAGGAAGGGACAAGGGGAGGGCAATTGAGTAGTGGCTAGGAGCTAAAAGCAGCAGTGAAAAGGTGGGTTTTCAGCATAGATTTGAAAACAGGTAGAGATGGAGCTAGACGTGTAGGTCCAGGAAGTCTATTCCAGGCATTAGGTTTCACGAGAGTAAAGGAGCGAAGCCTGGAGTTAGCAGTGGAGGAGAAGGGGGACGACAAGAGAGATTTGTCCAGTGAGTGGCGTTCACGGGGAAGAATGTAGGGAGAGATGAGAGCGGAGAGGTAATGGGGGGGCTGCAGAGTGGATGCATTTAAAGGTCAGTACGAGAAGTTTAAACTGAATGCGGAAGTGGACAGGGAGCCAGTGAAGTGACTTGAGGAGTGGGCTAGTGTGGGTATAACGATTCTGGCGGAAAATAAGTCGTGCCGCAGAATTTTGGACAGATTGGAGAGGAGAGAGATATATCTGCTCTTGGTCCCTCAGCTATTGGTAAAATCTTTAGCATCATATCTATGTCAGTTGAATGTTTGAATGCTGCTTATTAGGTGTATCATTAGTATTATGCTAACATTGTATTATATCTCTGGTATTTGAATTCCAGTCCTGTTAAATGTGTATATTTTTTATACTGTTTCACGGTAGTTCTATTATTAGGTTTCAATTTACCGTTTTCAAGTTTATCTCACTCATTGTATTTATGTTTATTCTTGGTTATTTTGCTATTGTTATGCTGGTAACAAAATTATAAGTTTTATGTTAAACTGTACCTGCTGTAAACCGCCTTGGGTGAATCTCCTCATAAAGGTGATTAATAAATCCCATTGAATAAATGGTCTCCTTCCATCCCTGTCCCTTTATTCTCTCATCAATAACTACAAACCTAGTCCCTCCCTCCACTCCAAGGTTTACACAGGCTCTTACTTTAGCCCCTATGACACCTACCAAGCACAATTTCTCTCCACAATAAACCCCCTCCATAAGTCCACAGATATGCCAAGTTACCCATTCCAGCAGGTAGACGTTTTGGCCATGGGAGATGGGACTTGATAGACTGCCTGTGGTTACATATTATTTGCAGGCATTTATTTTGTACCTGGGGCAATGAGGGGTAAAGTGACTTGTCCAGAATCAAACTGAACCCAGCTCCCCAGGATCAAAGTCAGCTGCACTAACCACTAGGCTACTCCTCCACTCAACCTCATCCTGCTTCGTTGTGTGACCTGCAGCACTGATTTCAATGGATAGAATCATTTTATTTATTTATTTATTGCATTTGTATCCCACATTATCCCACCTCTTTGCAGGCTCGATGTGGCTTACAATACGTCATGAGTAGTGAGAATATATGAGAAAGTATACATTTAGTATAACAGAAGGATTTTGGGTAACATGAATGGTAGAACATGATAGTATATTAGCAAGCAATCATAGTAAGAAATATTTAAGAATTGTATAAGAATTATATAGAAAATGTGCATTTAGTAATAGTGAAAAAAACACGATAGTCATGGACTACAACTTACATGGGATGTAAGTTTAAAACCAGAAGCGACTGAAAAGTCTCCCTCCTGGAATGGGTAACTTGGCAGCTCTGTCTTTGGCCAGTCCTGGCTTTGACCTTACATTCCAAGGCAGTGTGGGATTTGTAGTGCCTGCGCCCTGCCCATTGAAATCTGCAAGTCCCATAGTGCACCAGGATGGGGGTGGTCAGAGATCCAGGACTGTCCTAAAATCTCCAGCCTGGAACTGGGTAACTTGGCATCTCTGCTATTCTAAACTTAACTCTGAGATTGTAAGACAGGGAAGTACCTAGGATACCTGAGTGTAACTCACCTTGAGTTACTATGGAAAATAGTGTGAACCAAATGCAAATACTATGCCATACTTTGTTTTGTTATTTGAATATTTTTACTGCTGTAATTGTCTATTGCTTATGTTATGTTTGATTTATTCTTACTGTACACTGCCTTGAGTGAATTCTTTCAAAAATGTGGTAAATAAATCCTAATAAATAATTAATTAATTAAAATCACACATCTTCCCGGCACTGGCCTTACTTCTCAACAACTGTCAAAACCCACTGCAGTCCATCAAGATGTGTCTTGCCATAAATTGGGACACAGACCATAGAAGTTGGCCCAGCAGTGATCCTGCTTCCCAATTACTGGAGTTGCAGTCTAAGCATCATTAAGTTTTGTTTTCATTCCATTCTCTTTCCATATAGGACTTGAAGGACACTGTTTGTTTGTTTGATTTAATTTATCTTTTTCCAGAGATGGGAAAGTGGCAGAATGAAAGAACATCAACTGAGGTTGTAGGGGGGGTCAATGTAGGAGTAACATCAGGAAATACTTTTTCACAGAGAAGGAGGTGGATGTCTAGAATTTCCTCCTGGGGCAGGTAGTGCAGACAAAAAGGGTATCAGAATTCGAGACTGCATGAAAAAGGAGCCTTATAAGAAAACAAGATGGTGCTTCGATGGTAGCTCCAGTAGCTGGGAAGATCAGTATTTGGTGGATTTCTAGGGTTTGTTTGATAAAAATGGCAACAGACAGAATACAAATTGTATAACCCAAGCAAAGCATATGCTGTGTTGGGCAGGCTGAATGGACCATACAGATGCTTATCTGCTGTCATCTACTATGTTTCTGGGCCTTCCCCCAAGGAACTTGCAGCACTGGATTCTGCCTCTCTCTGCTCCCGGATCCTCATCCAAATGTAGCTCCAGATGAATCTGGTGGATTTCTCCCTCTTGATCTCTCTCAGAGGTGGGGTCTCTGCAGCAGGGCTCACCATGCTCCCATCTCTCTTACAGAACCCTGTACAGCATGCTCGGCAGCACAACCGCACTGGAGTAGGGTCGCTCTGGTCGGTGCATTCCGGGTAGCTGACTCAGCCCATGCTCGCTCCATCCTCCACCGCCAGCTCGACAATTGCACACAGACGATGCTCTATCTCCTCCACTTGATCTCTGTCGCAAACCATCACGAAATCCAACTCCTCTACACAATTCATGTGTTCCTCTCCAGCTTTTATCCCCACGACCAACACCCCGGGTCCATATGCTTGACCTTCACCCTCAAGCGCTGTGTGTGACGGATGGGCTAAACATTCAATGGAAACCCGTTTCCAGTATTCCACACAGCGGTTAACAATTTGGTGCACTTTCCTCCACCCTCTTTTTCATAATAGTACTGCAGTCACATTGCCCCCTTCGTTCATGTTCACCTGAGTTAGGACCACATAACAAAGATTCTGTTCGCTATGCTGGTATTGTTCCCAATGAGAGACCAAAGGGACGTCCTTTCCATGTGTTCGCAAATTACTAAGATGTTCTTCATAACGATGCTTTACTTTACGCCTGGTCTGACCAATAAACCATTTCTTACTGGGACATATAATCCCATAAATCACTTGCGATGAACTGCAATCTGCATCAAACCTCAATTCATATTTATTGCCTGTTACCAGATTTGGAAATTACAAAAGCAGATCAGTAAGAGATAAAACAGAGACTTTTATTCATGCAAATAGCTAATTGCACGAATAAAAGTCTATGTTTTATCTATTTCTGATCTGCTTTTACCATTTCCATCTTGCAGCTTTCAGATCGATTGCCTTCCTGTTTTGGGGGACCTGTTACCAGATTTTCCACCCACGTGGTTACCCAGACATACTTGCAGTAAACACATTTTCCACATTGCTTATGTCCTGTGGAGACCCAACTGATTTCTTTCTTGAATAATTCACCCAAATTCCTAGCTCTAGTGTAGACGAATTGAGGGTATGTCTTTATACCATATAATCCCAACAGATACCAGTGTTTTTGAATAATTTTCTTAATCTGATTGGCTTGTGTTGAATATGGTAGTACAGACACTATTCTACTAATTTCAGTGTCTGTTGGATGTGATGGTTTGAGTAACCAACGTCTATGGTTGTTGGCTGTCCTTTTGTTTGTCTTTCTAATTATAGATCCTGGATTTCCCCTCCCTTTAAATCTGCTACCTAAATTTCTTGCATGATCTTCAAAACTCTTTTTTTTTTTTGTTACATTTGTACCCTGCGCTTTCCCACTCATGGCAGGCTCAATGCGGCTTACATGGGGCAATGGAGGGTTAAGTGACTTGCCCAGAGTCACAAGGAGCTGCCTGTGCCTGAAGTGGGAATCGAACTCAGTTCCTCAGTTCCCCAGGACCAAAGTCCACCACCCTAACCACTAGGCCACTCCTCCACTGTTGCTACTATTTGAGATTCTACATGGAATGTTGCTATTCCACTAGCAACATTCCATGTAGAAGTCGGCCCTTGCAGATCACCAATGTGGCCGCGCAGGCTTCTGCTTCTGTGAGTCTGATGTCCTGCACGTACGTGCAGGACGTCAGACTCACAGAAACAGAAGCCTGCGCAGCCTTCTACATGGAATGTTGCTAGTGGAATAGCAACATTCCATGTAGAATCTCCAATAGTATCTATTTTATTTTTGTTACATTTGTACCCTGCGCTTTCCCACTCATGGCAGGCTCAATGCGGCTTACATGGGGCAATGGAGGGTTAAGTGACTTGCCCAGAGTCACAAGGAGCTGCCTGTTCCTGAAGTGGGAATTGAACTCAGTTCCCCAGGACCAAAGTCCACCACCCTAACCACTAGGCCACTCCTCCACTGTTGCTACTATTTGAGATTCTACATGGAATGTTGCTATTCCACTAGCAACATTGGCCCTTGCAGATCACCAATGTGGCCACGCAGGCTTCTGCTTCTGTGAGTCTGACGTCCTGCACGTACGTGCAGGACGTCAGACTCACAGAAACAGAAGCCTGCGCAGCCTTCTACATGGAATGTTGCTAGTGGAATAGCAACATTCCATGTAGAATCTCCAATAGTAGCAACATTCCATGTAGAATCTCCAACATTCCATGTAGAATCTCCAATAGTATCTATTTTATTTTTGTTACATTTGTACCCCGCGCCTTCCCACTCATGGCAGGCTCAATGCGGCTTACATGGGGCAATGGAGGGTTAAGTGACTTGCCCAGAGTCACAAGGAGCTGCCTGTGCCTGAAGTGGAAATCAAACTCAGTTCCTCAGTTCCACAGGACCAAAGTCCACCACCCTAGTGTGGCATAACTACTACTACTTAACATTTCTAAAGCGCTACTAGGGTTACACAGCGCTGTACAATTTAACATAGAGGGACAGTCCCTGCTCAAGGAGCTTACAATGTAAAAGACAAGTGAACAGTCAGTTCGATAGGGGCAGTCAAATTGGGGTAGTCTGGATTTACTGAACGGTAAGAGTTAGGTGCCGAACGCAGCATTGAAGAGGTGGGCTTTAAGCAAAGACTTGAAGATGGGCAGGGAGGGGGCTTGGCGTAAGGGCTCAGGAAGGTTGTTCCAAGCATAGGTTGAGGCGAGGCAGAATGAGCGGAGCCTGGAATTGGCGGTGGTGGAGAAGGGTACTGTGAGGAGGGATTTGTCCTGTGAACGGAGGTTTCGGGTGGGAATGTAAGGGGAGATGAGGGTAGAAAGCTAGTGAGGGGCGGCAGACTAGGTGCATTTGTAGGTAAGAAGGAGAAGCTTGAATTGAATGCGGTATATGATAGGAAGCCAGTGAAGTGACCTGAGGAGAGGGGTGATATGAGTATATCGGTTCTGGCGGAATATAAGACGTGCAGCAGAGTTCTGAACAGATTGAAGGGGGGATAGATGGCTAAGTGGGAGGCCGGTGAGGAGTAAGTTGCAGTAGTCAAGGTGAGAGGTAATGAGAGCGTGGACGAGAGTTCGGGTGGTGTGTTCAGAGAGGAAAGGGCGAATTTTGCTGATGTTAAAGAGGAAGAAGGGACAGGTCTTGGCTATCTGCTCGATATGCGCAGAGAAGGAGAGGGAGGAGTCAAAGATGACTTTGAGGTTCCGGGCAGATGAGACGGGAGGATGAGGGTGTTATCAACTGAGATAGAAAGTGGAGGAAGAGGAGAAGTGGGTTTTGGTGGAAAGATGATGAGCTCGGTCTTGGACATGTTCAGTTTCAGGTGGCGGTTGGACATCCAGGCAGCAATGTTGGATAAGCAGGCTGATACCTTTGCCTGGGTCTCCGCGGTGATGTCTGGTATGGAGAGATACAGCTGGGTGTCATCAGCATAGAGATGATACTGGAAACCATGAGATGAGATCAGGGAGCCCAGGGAAGAGGTGTAGATTGAGAAGAGAAGGGGTCCAAGGACAGATCCCTGGGGAACACCAACAGATAGCGGGATGGGGGTGGAGGAAGATCCATGAGAGTGAACCCTGAAGGTGCGGTGGGAGAGATAGGAGGAGAACCAGGAGAGAACAGAGCCCTGGAACCCAAATGAGGACAGTGTGGCAAGGAGTAAGTCATGATTGACTTTTTACCCTCAGAAATTGTCCCACGGGAATCCCATTTTTCAGAGCTTGTGAATGAAAGCTACCATAGTGTAAAATTGCATTCTTTTTCATGGGTTTATGAAAAATGGAGGTCTGAAAAAACCCCTCCACAATCTTAATTTGTATATCTAAATAGTTGACCAGATCACCCCCGATATTACTATCAAATGTGATATTAATGTCACAGGTATTAAGATAGTTTAAGAATTAAGATGGATATGGAATTTTACACTACATTAGGGCAAAACGTTACACAAAATTATCAGGATATTGTGAAAGATCTTTTACAACAATGGGATAATTTCTAATACTTACAGTATGTACTTATGTGACTTGTCCAAACCTTTTTTAAACCCAGATACACTAACCGCTGTTACCACCTGTGGAACTCTTTGCTGGAGGAAGTGGTAACAGCAGTTAGCGTGTCTGGGTTTAAAAGAGGTTTGGACAGATTCCTGGAGGAAAAGTCCATAGTCTGCTACAGAGACAGACATGGGAAGCAAAGAGTTCCAGAGATTAACTATTCATTGCGTAGAATTTTTTTGTGTGCATTGCGATTGGTGCTTTATGGGGACTTTTCTGCATCTCCCCCTAAATCTGTAGAAGGGCTCTGTCCCCACCCTCTCCCCCTCCTTTGTTTTCTGCAAAACACTTGCACAGCATTTTTTACATGCCAAAACCTTCAGAATGTCTCTAGGGCTTGACGGAGGATGAAAGAAAAAGTCTGTATTCCTGTTGCAAAGATCAACATTTCATTTAAGTTTCAATGCAGCCAGTGGACCACTAGCGGAACTTTGCAGAAAATGCACTGTAAGTTTCAGAGCTTACTGGGAAGAGCCATGTGTGTTGCGTGTGCCGTTTCATGTCTGCTTTGAGAGAGTCCTTGGCACCTAGGGGATGGCTCTGTGGGATGAGAGTATTTGAGGTAATGCTGGCCACTTTCCTCACTGCTGTGTCTTCTTTTCTTGTGTGGTTCTTAGCCTGTAAACCACTTTGGTCTTTTTTTGGGTACAGTGGTACAGTAAATGATCAAATAAACATATATCACTATATAAAAAAAAAAAAAAGCCTCCTTAATAGTAAAATCTGCATCTTTCAGGCTTAAAACTTTATCAACAGTAAGCTTCAGCCTGCATAAGACTGTTAGTTTTAGGGATAGTCTTTTGTTCACATTATGTCTCCTGTTCCCCCCCCCCCCCCCCCCCCAATATGCTTCTTTCCTCATTCCGCTCACTGCAGATTTTTAGGAGGTGCTGTGTTTTGACATACACTCACATTCTGTTCCCGGCTGCCTGGCCTAACCAACAAGCCAAGTGTTTGGAAACAGAACAAAAACCAGAAGTTTTCAGATGGAAAAATGCTCATTCATACCTCGGCAAGAAATGGGGGAAAAAAAGTGGTGGTTGAATTAGCACACGTGCGAAGCAGATGATCGGTGGCACCAATCATCGGAGCTTTCGCTGCAGCTTCTGCCCAGCCTCAGAGCCCAAAGTAACTCTTTCATTGTCCTGCCTCAGGCTCAGGCTGGTTAACGCTGGCTCTAGGATCTGGCACACTGCCTTTCGAAAACTGAATATCGAAGCTATTTTCGATTGAGACTGGTGCTGCTGCCTTTTTGGAGACTATGCAGAGGAGTGGAGGGGCCTAGTGGTTAGAGCACCGGTCTTGCAGTCCAGAGGTGGCCGGTTCAAATCCCACCGCTGCTCCTTGTGACCTTGGGCAAGTCACTTAACCCTCCATTGCCTCAGGTACAAACTTAGATTGTGAGAAATATCCAGAGTACCTGAATGTAACTCACCTTGAGCTACTACTGAAAAAGGTGTGAGCAAAATCTAAATTAATAAATAAATACATGAAGCTGTGGACAGTGTCCTGAATGATACCCAAGGAAACCGCCAGTGGCGCTTTGCCAGTGGAATCTGTTTGGCCAGCACCACTCACCAGCCCTTGAAACAGACTATAAACCCATCAAGCTGTGTGACAGCCCTCTGGCACTCAGCAGTCTAATTATCTCTTTGGCATATTGCTAACAATGAAGTCACTTCTCAAGTTGGGGGAACTTGTCATCTCTATTTAATTTTCTTCCAATGAACTATCCTGTTAAATAAAGCCTGGTGGGAGGAAAGGTCAGGAAAAGGAGAACCCAGTGTCCTGAAGATAAATCCTCTCTTCTGGTCTCCTTATGGACAGGAATATAGTTTCTATTAAAAAAATCATTCAAGTTCCGTGCACGTTACTTCCCCAAGTGCTTTGCTAAAATAAGAACAACATTGTACATGTATGGTACAGCTGCCAAAGGAATTGAAGGAGGTGAAATGATGTGCCACTGTGTGGTGCCTGTCTCTGGGGAGGGATAAGGCAGATTTCAGCTTAGGCCACCGATGCAAAGCTCTGTTACACTCTGCTGCACACAGCGCATGTCTTATGCCATCGTGACACTGGAGGTGAGGTTCAAAGGACTACTACTACTATTTAGCATTTCTATAGCGCTACAAGGCATATGCAGCGCTGCACAAACATAGAAGAAAGACAGTCCCTGCTCAAAGAGCTTGCAATCTAATAGACAAAAAATAAAGTAAGCAAATCAAATCAATTAATGTGTACAGGAAGGAGGAGAGGAGGGTAGGTGGAGGCGAGTGGTTACGAGTCAAAAGCAATGTTAAAGAGGTGGGCTTTCAGTCTAGATTTAAAGGTGGCCAAGGATGGGGCCAGACTTAGGGGCTCAGGAAGTTTATTCCAGGCGTAGGATGCAGCGAGACAGAAGGCGCGAAGTCTGGAGTTGGCAGTAGTGGAGAAGGGAACAGATAAGAAGGATTTATCCATGGGGCGGAGTGCACGGGAAGGGGTGTAGGGAAGGACGAGTGTGGAGAGATACTGGGGAGCAGCAGAGTGAGTACATTTATAGGTTAGTAGAAGAAGTTTGAACAGGATGCGAAAACGGATAGGGAGCCAGTGAAGGGACTTGAGGAGAGGGGTAGTATGAGTAAAGCGACCCTGGCGGAAGACGAGACGGGCAGCAGAGTTTTGAACCGACTGGAGAGGGGAGAGGTGACTAAGTGGGAGGCCAGCAAGAAGCAGATTGCAGTAGTCTAAGCGAGAGGTGACAAGGGTGTGGATGAGGGTTTTGGTAGAGTGCTCGGAAAGAAAGGGGCGGATTTTACGGATGTTGTAAAGAAAGAAACGACAGGTCTTGGCAATCTGCTGGATATGAGCAGAGAAGGAGAGAGAAGAGTCAAAGATGACCCCAAGGTTTCGAGCTGAGGAGACAGGGAGAATGAGAGAGCCATCAATAGAAATAGAAAACGGGGGGAGCGGGGAGGTGGGTTTGGGGGGAGACGAATAAGCCATCGTGCCCCCTTCTGCTGCAACCCTGGTGGTCATCAGATGAAGCCCTGTGCTTTTATGACTCTCTACCTACCTGCAGATTCTCAGACGCCCACAGATTGCGTACCCTTCAGGAACCAGCGAGAAGGAAAGCTACCAAGTAATGGCTTTCTCAGGCTAATTCACGCTGCCCAGATACCCGAGATGATGGGGTTCAATAGGAAAAGTTCACAAAAATCTGTTCTGAATGAGGAGTGTATGAGGAGTGGTCAAGCTTTAAGGCTGGGACTAGGGGGTGTATCCTTGCAGTGTGGACAGAATCGGTCCTGGCTGAGTGTATGATACCCCTCAGGCGATTGGACTCTATGCCAGGGGTGTGCTGGTAAATTGTTAACAGGAGGCTCTCTCTCGCCAGCAAAGTAAAAGAGAATTCAGAAGGGGCCCAAGCCCACATTTTGGGATCCACTTGTTAAAGTAGCCATGGAGAACCGGCTCCCAAAATTCTTAAAAACTTAACAAACGGCTCTCGAGAGCCTGTGAGAGCCTGCTCCAGCACACCACTGGCTAAGACCCAGGGTGTGTCCTTGCAGTGTGGTCAGAATCTGTCCTGGATAAGGAGTGTATGATAGCCCTCAGGTGATCGTGGTCTGTGGTTGGGACTGGGGTGTATCCTTGCAGCGTGGAAAGAATATGTCCTGAATAAAGAGTGTATGAGATCTCTCAGGTCATCGTGCTCTTTGGCTGCAACCCGGGGTGTATCCTTGCAGTGTGGACAGAATCAGTGGGCCCACCCAAATTTCTTCTCCCTTAATATGGCTGGCGGGGATCCTGAAGCCCCACCAGCTGAAGACCTCCTCCCCTCTGAACAAACTCACATTTTAAGTGGCTACCAGCACTGTCCCCAAGCGCTACTGCCAGCTGCACCACCCCCCCCCCCCCCCCCCCCCCGTGTATGCTTGGCTTTCACAAATGCATGAAACAGAGCATACATGGAGGATGGCATCTACTGGCAGCTGCAGCTGTGGAATAATGCCAGCAGCTGCCCGAGATAAGTTTATTCAGCAGGAAGAAGTCTTCTGCTGGTGGGGCTTGTTTTAGTTGGGGGAGGGGTAGTGATGATGTTTTTAGCCCACCCACTTTGATCTTGGACCCACCTTAAATTGGCTGTCTGGCTACACCACTGGACAGAATTACTGAGCAAACCAAATGGGTCAGTTGATCTTTTCCTGGCATTGTCTTCTGTGTTACTTCGCTACCTCTTGCTGCTGATGTGGATATTAATTAGGTCATAGGAAACCATTCTCTGACCAACTATGTTCCTTCCATGAGCCACTGCAGCCAGTGGTAAGAGTCACACAACACTACGGACCCAATGTCCAGCTCAAGTGCGCAACTACACCGTGGTCACTAGGCTCAGAGGTATCAAGCCAAGGTTAGGAGCCATGTGGAGAAAGCACGAGGGAGCAGCGTGAATTGTCCACTGCTTTAGAGCTAACGAGTCTCTGCCTGTGAGGTCCCTTAATATATTTGCACAATGTTATGCAGGTTTTCTGCTGTTTTTGTTTTTATGGAGCCAGGGCCAGCTTAAGCTCAGGGCACCAAAGCTTAAGAATGCCAAAATATTGGAGCATGGCTGTAGTCTTGGCTTTCTCCCTCAGTGCTGAGCCCCCACCAGGAGAAGTGCTCAGTGCACCTCATCTCATGCTGCATGGGGCCAGCATCACACTAATGTGGTCCTATGGACCAATAAAAGGAAGTGGCCTACAAGGTCTTTGTTAGCGATAAAATCAATAGAAACAGAGTCTCCTATTTCTGTGTGTCCTGGTGGACTAACATGACAACCTCGTGACCTTCCTTTAAGGAGAGGAAGCAAATCCACTAAGAAGTACATCAGCAAAATGTCTGCACGGTTCACTGGAGGATGCCTTCCCCAGAACTGAAGTTGACAATCAGCAAATCTCCAGTGGTATATTTTGCAGGAGGTTTAACCCGCCCAATATTTTTCCCTTGCTGAAGCATCAGGACTAGTTTCACAGGCAAAGATGCACTATGTCCAGATTCTGCAAGTAAACTCACCTGTGATCTTATGTCTCTAAATTTAGAGGCGTAATTATCAACGTGGGCTGCCATTAAGATGCGTAATTTACTGTTAACCCCGGTTATTAGTAACAAGGTCTCAGTGCATAAAACGGAATCTGTGCCAAAATAGTACATCAACATGAACCACTATTAAGATGGCTTATTGTAGCACTAGCTTGTGCAATTTTAGCACAGGTCCCATTTTATGCAGTGAGACCTAGTTACTAGTAACTGGGATTAACAGTAAAATAACACGTTTTAACAGTAGCCCATGTTGATAACATCAGCTCTTAATTAAAGAAAAAAAAATCTCTAGAAATCAAAATCATTGCTACATGTGAACCAAGTATAGGGAAGTCAAGCCATTGTGACATCACTGATGAGGTTGGCTCTTAGGCATTTGTGGAATGAGGCATTATGACATCACAATATCAGAAGTGAGCCAAGTATAGAGCAATCAAGCCATTGTGACATCACTGATGAGGTTGGCTCTTAGGCATTGGTGGAATGAGGCATTATGACATCACAATATCAGCTCTGGTTCCCAGAGACTGAAAGGGGGAAAACTTATCAACATGGGCTACCATTATGAGACCTAGTTACTAATAATTGGGGTTAACAGTAAAATAACATATTTTAACAGTATAACTCTTGCCCCTTAGCTCACCAGTAGCTCAATGGACGAGGGAATAATACAGTATTTCTAGGATGGGCGGGGCAAATTGTTGTTCTTTCGGCCGCTGTCGGTGACAGGGTGCTGGGCTCGATGGACCCTTGGTCTGTCCCAGCATGGCGATGCTTATGTACTTATGTATAACAGGTATTTTCCTGTCCCAGGCCTAGATGCACAAAACTTACTGAGCCAGCAATGTGCTTTTTTTAACTGGTTCTAGCTGGTTTAGCGAGCAGAGAGTTCAGCAAGACATGCACAAAGGGGTTCTGCGGGCTCTTCGCCTGTCTCAGTAGCAGCCAATGAGAATTGTATGCAAAGTTATTTTAATGAGCTAATTACTATTCAACTGTGCATTCCGAGTGGTGCACAGCTACTTTACGAGAGATGCACAGAAAGGACTGCCTATCATTAGGATGAAATTTTTACGGGTGGTCAGGAGCTGTCGTGTGATGGCTGCTTCTTAGCGGTGCAGTCAACAGGAGGATCCGAAGGTGAACGTAGCAGTACCACAGTTCAGAGGCCCCAGCTCACGTGGAAGGAGCCTGTGTATGGGCTTCAGATAGTAGCAGGTCAGGTTTTTCCTGGCAAGCGCTGGCACTGGTGGTTTTCTCAGCTTCTGCAGTCCCAGCTCCCTGCCGCCGGGCTGAAGGGCGTCCATAGGGGGATCGACAACATCTGCTCGGGCTCCTCAGTGCAGATCTGTGCCACGAAAACCACTTGTGCCACAGATAAGTTTGCAAAAAAGAACCACACGGCTGTCATACATGCAGCTTGTATGTGTGTATGAAAGCCATAGAACTTGCTGCTCTGAGCATGTGCCGAGCAGCCATGCTTAGCGATTGGCTGTTCTGCACATGCTTAGCTGACCGATTGACTTCTTGTTTTTGCAGCAGCTCATTTGCATGCAATTTACTTTGGGAATCGCTCGGTATTTTTTTTACCGAGATGGAAATACCAGGCCGTTCTTTCTGGTGACCTTTGTGCATCTCCCTCCCAGAGACAATCCAGGGTTAAGTGATTTGCTGAAGATCACAAGCAACAGCAGCGGGGTTTGAATCCTGGCTTCCCTGTGTCTCACACTAGCCTTCTCTTCCTTCACACTTTGGTACCTAAAACTTCTTGCCTTTTCATTAATCCTGTTACTTTTCCATGTAGAAGTCTGCTTACAGAAAATGTGCTTTTTCCTTTTAGTTTCCTGCGGGTTGTTTTGGTTTTTTTTGTTTGTGTGCTTTCATTTTGACTGCACACGGCTATTAGGAAACAACACACGACACCTACAAAATGAAGTGATACATAAATGCATCTGCGTATTTCTCTGCAGCTTCTCTTTGTAGGCCTGGAGCCTTTGCCATGTTTAATCGGCACGAGCGCTCTTTTCATCTCTCCAAGGGCTCCCGGTAGAGCTGCTGATGTTGCAGGAGACTGTACGAAAAGCTGAAAATTGGCAATAGTTTGAATGTAATGTCTGAAGGTACCAGCGATGTTAAAATAATGCCACTGAACATTGGAAGCGTACAGACTTACACACTGTCCCCGAATTCATGGGCAAAATTCCCGAAAGGCTTCAGAGAACAGGAGCTTGTGGTTCACTAGTTCCTTCGTCTGCCTACTGTACTGGAAAGGCGGCAATTAGCTCAGAGATCAACGCTTAACTCCGCTTCTGACCCTCCTGCCAACAAAGGCCCTCAGACAAAAACACTGATCCTGGCTGTCAGCTCTCATACAGAGGCAGCACACTGTCATTCTCTGAACTCGGAGGTGATTCACACGCTTTTTTTTCCCCCTTGCCTTTTTTTCTTTCTTTTTTGCTTAACCTTGGAGAATTAGCAGTAAAACCAATTATGATGAGCCTGTCCGTGGAAACAAAAATTTACCATCAAGCCCATAATGACTCTGAATTATTGCTTATTAAACCTATGAGTATGTGGGAGATGGATGAATTATTTGGCCTATTACGGGTTTTATGAGAGCATCACTTCCATTTACTCCATGCTCTCTATTCTTTTGGGTGATTGCGGTCCAGGACATTTTCCACTTACAGTGTGCTGAGAGGCAAATTCTTTGTGTTCTTCCAAAGACCCCAGGCTCTTCTTCTGTCTGCTGATTTTTTTCTTCCCATGTAATAGTGCAGTTTTGAGTCCCTCTCTGGGCTTTCACATCAGGGGCGTAGCCAGACCTCAATGTTTGGGGGGTTCAGAGCCCAAAGTGTGTGTGGGGGGCACACCGTGCCCGCCTCGCTGAAGCAACCCCATATACCTTGTCTGGCGGGGGACTCAACCCCCGCCAGTTGAAGCCTTTCTCGCACACTGTTCTCTGTCTATTTCCTGCCCTGCTTCCTCTCACGTCATGTGCACGCTCGGTTTCACTAAAGCCGAGCATGCATGCAATGCGAGAGGAAGCCAGCGGTGTACCGAGGGTGGGACGGCGGGGGAGGGACATGCAGGGAGCAGCCACGCAGCTCTCGGCTCCACTGGTTCCCTGCTCCTTCTGATGTTACTTTCTGTTCTGGGGCAGAGGGAACAGGGAACCAGCGGAGCCGACAGCTGCTCCCAGCACCCCATGAGGTAACAGCAATGCACCTGGGGGAGGTGTTTGGAGGTGATGCACCAGGGGGGATGCTGCACCGAGGAGGGAATGATGCTGTGCCTGGGGGGATGATGCTGCATTGGAGGGGGGGTGCGCAGCAGCGATCCGCCCCAGGTTGCAACCAACCAAGGAACGCCACTAGAGAAAGAAGGGCAGGAAATGTGCAGAGAAGAGCGCTGAAGATAGACTTCAGCTGGTGGAGGTTAGGGACCCCCGCCAGCCAAACCAGGAGCCCCAGATCCAATTTAGGAGGGGCCCAGGCCCCCCTTAGCTATGCCACCGTTTCATATATGTGAGCACTGAAAAGAAGCACATCGATTGGCTATTCAAAAAGCGCTTCTATGTTTGGTACTCTCCAGAAAAAGTACTTTAAAAAAATGACCAGCATTACACATATACCGCTGATTCTATAAAAGTCACCAAAAATTGCATGTGCAAATTTCATAGAATAATGAGTCAATTACTACCAATAATTAGCTTTTTAACAAGCAATTATTGGTACTAATTAGATTTAATTGGGGATTACATGCATAAAGTTAGGTGCAGGATCCGCGCCTAAACTTTACATGTAGTCTGAGAAAGGGGGGGGAGGGAGTTTTATGGGCAGTGGTGTGCTGGAGCCAGCTCGCACCGGCTCACAAGAGCCGGTTGTTAAATTTATTGGCATCTTGCGAGCCGGTTTACCGAGTGCGAGCTGGCTTGCCTCTCCTCCCCCCACCCCATGAGCTGCAGGCTCCCCCGCTCCACAGGTCGTCCATCATCTCCTGTCTGCCCTCAGCTCCCCGATAGCCCTCATTTCCTTCCTGCTGCCGCCCTGCCTTTAAATATTGTATTTTTCCTCGAGTTGCGGCGCCGGCATTGAAAGCAGCAGGCTCGGCTCGGCTCCAGCCTTCCCTCGCATGGTTCCGCCCTCGTGGAGACAGGAAATACATCAGAAGAGGGCGGAACCATTTGAGGGAAGGCTGCTGCTTTAAATGCCGGTGCCGCGACTCGATGAAAAATACAATATTTAAAGGCAGGGCGATGGCAGGAAGGAAACGAGGGCTATCTGGGAGCTGAGGGCAGACAGGAGATGATGGATGACCTGGGGAGCGGGGAATGGGTGGGGGGGGCTGGAAGAAGGCAGCAAATGTCTGGCATTGAGTAGGAGAGGGGCTAGAAGGGAGATGGTTGACATGGGCTGCTAGGAGGGGAGGCTGGAAGTACGGGAATGCGTGTAGTGTTCTAGAACATTGTGCCAAATTGATTGGCACGCCCCTGATCCACTCTTGCCCCTCCCAGGTCCACGCCCGCTTTGGAGTTGGACACCATAGAATTTAGGCGCTCTGTTTATAGCATAGGGGCTAGGTCAGTTATGTTTTGCTGATTAGAGCCTGTTAAGGTGAATGATTCGTACTTTATTGCCAACTGTGTGCAAATTCAGCGCTCATGCCCACCTTTGAGCACAATTTCTAGAGTCTGGAGGATAATGCCAGGCATACAGTGCATTTTGGGCATACTTCCATAAGGAACGGCAAAGATTTTGGTGGCAGGAAGGCACCTTAAGTGTCAGCTGTCCAGGGGCGTATCTGGAATCCGGCGGTAGGGGGGGCCAGAGCCAGAGAGGGGGGGCACATTTTGTCGCTGCGACGTCAGACGCCGAACTGGATTCAACCAATCAGCACTGCAGCGTTACTTCCTTGAAGCACATGGCCACGGAGGAAGACGAAATATGGAGATTGCGGGTCGGACCTCGGCTGGCGGGGGTTGGGGCCCCCCGCCAGCAAAAGTAAGCAGCGGGGGAGGGTTGACGGCGGGGAGGGGGGCCAGGGCGAAATCTGCGGGGGCCCAGGCCCCTGTGGCCCCACGCAGATACGCCCCTGCAGCTGTCTAGTCATTTATTTGTGTTAAATGAACACTTACACACATTCCTGTAGAATACCGTCTAGTGGGAAAGCATGTAGAAACATGATGGCAGATAAAGGTCAAATGACCCATCCAGCCTGCCCATCCTCCGTAACCCTTAACTCCTCCTTTTCCTAAGGCATCCCACATGCTTGTCCTATGCTTCCTTAAATTCTGACACAGTCCTCATCTCCACAACCTCCACCGGGAGGCCATTCCACGCTTCCATCACCCTTTCTGTAAACGAATACTTTCTTAGATTCTTTCTAAGTCTATTTCCTCTTAACTTCATCGTATGCCCCCTCATTCCAGAGCTTTCCTTCATCTGAAAAAGGCTCTCTTCCTGTACATAAATGCCCCTGAGATATTTAAACGTTTCTATCATATCTCCTCTTTCCCTCCTCTCTTCCAGCGTTTACATGTTGAGGTTCATAAGCCTGTCCTTATATGTTTTATGTCCAAGACCGCTTACCAATTTTGTAGCCATCCTCTGGACCGACTCTATCCTGTTAATATTTTTCCATAGGTGCGGTCTCCAGAATCTAGGCGTTGTTGCTGATGATACGCTGAAACCCTCTGCTGTGTGCTGCGGCAGCTAAGAAAGCAAATAGAATGTTAGGTAATATTAGGAAAGGAATGGAAAACAAAAAATGAGGACGTTATAATGCCTTTGTATCGCTCTATGGTACGATCACACCTCAAATACTCTGTGCAATTCTGGTCACCACATCTTAAAAAATATATAGTAAAATTAGAAAAGGTACAGAGAAGGGTGACAAAAATGATAAAAGGGATGGGACGACTTCCCTATGAGGAAAGACTGAAGTGGCTAGGGTTCTTCAGTTTGGAGAAAAGACGGCTGAAAGGAGATATGATAGAGGTCTATAAAATAATGAGTGGAGTGGAACGGAAAGATGTGAATCGTTTGTTTACTCTTTCCAAAAATACTAGGACTAGGGGGCATATGATGAAGCTACAAAGTAGTAAATTTAAAATGAATTGGAGAAAATTTTTCTTCACTCAACGTGTAATTAAACTCTGGAATTCGTTGCCAGAGAATGTGGTAAAGGTGGTTAGCTTAGCGGGGTTTTAAAAAAGGTTTGGCCGGCTTCCTAAAGGAATGCTTAGTTGTGGGTTCAGCACTTCCTGATGCTGACCTCTACCCCTCCCCCAAATTTTGGCACCCTCTACATTCTTTCACCTTACCTGACTAACTAGTTACTAGTTGCGTAGGGCCAGGCCTGAATATCCTTTCCAAAGAAGAGAAGCAGCAACTGCGACATGATCTGTGCAAGACCCTTCCCTGAAGTGATGGAAGCAAATGCATTGGTTGTGTTCTGTCCCCCGGCAGCCTTACACTAGTTGGTCCTAAAATGTGTTGAACGTCTTTACTGTTGTTCTCACTTTTAAGGATTCTTACTGCTGCAGTCACTCACTGCAAAGATATATAATAATCCTTGATGAAACAAATTACTCCGTATACCACCCAAACGCTTTAAAACACCTCTAACACGACCTTATCTAACACCTTCCAACTAATTCCTTTTCTACCTCCAGTCTATTACCGACTGTATCTAAGTGTTATGTAATGACTATACCATATTAACACCCTGTAAGCCACATTGAGCCTGCAAAAAGGTGGGATAATGTGGGGTACAAATGCAATAAATAAATAAATAAATATGAGCAATGCATTGTGTGTAATGTAGTCTCACGTGTAATGCAGTCACCCCTGCTTGTTTGTATAAAGTCTGTTACTACTGGTCTATTCTCCTGCAAAGACCTCCTCTTTGTCTCAGCCAAGCTTGGCTCCTTTGTTTACTTACTGCTATTTCCTACCTTTGCCCTGATGGGTTAGCTGGGGTATGACCTTTCTCTTCAGTGGAGGATTGCCCTCTGTGGCCACCTCTGTTACCTGAGCTCAGGCTCTGTCCTTATTGGTCCTGCTTTCTCTCTCCCCTGGGCGTGTGGCTGCTCTACTCCACCCCATCTTGCCTAGGACAGCACAGGCCCTCCTGTTCCCTTGAAGAATATTCTTCTTTTTAACTCCTTCATTCTTTCTCTCAAGATACTGCACAATCCCAGCTCCTCAGCTTTGAACTTCCTCACCTCTGCAATAAAGCTCCTTCTCTTCAGATTTCCACCTCTGTCCTCCGATACAGCTCTCAGAATTAAGAACTCTCCTGCCTCGGGGCAAAAAGTTCTGAAGATCTGCTAATTTTTTTGTTTGTTACGTTTCCCACTCATGGCAGGCTCAATGCGGCTTACACAGGGCAATGGAGGGTTAAGTGACTTGCCCAGAGTCACAAGGAGCTGCCTGTGCCTCAGTTCCCCAGGACCAAAGTCAACCACCCTAACCACTAGGCCACTCCTCCACTGTTGCTACTATTTGAGATTCTACATGGAATGTTACTATTCCACTAGCAACATTCCATGTAGAAGTCGGCCCTTGCAGATCACCAATGTGGCCGCGCAGGCTTCTGCTTCTGTGAGTCTGACGTCCTGCACGTACGTGCAGGTCGTCAGACTCACAGAAACAGAAGCCTTGCGCAGCCTTCTACATAGAATGTTGCTAGTGGAATAGCAACATTCCATGTAGAATCTCCAATAGTAGCAACATTCCATGTAGAATCTCCAATAGTATCTATTTTATTTTTGTTACATTTGTACCCTGCGCTTTCCCACTCATGGCAGGTTCAATGTGGCATACATGGGGCAATGGAGGGTTAGGTGACTTGCCCAGAGTCACAAGGAGCTGCCTGTGCCTGAAGTAAATTTCGAAAAAAGGAAAAGAGACTTCTGGGTGTACTGATGTGCCGAGGTTACACTCCTTGGATATTAAAGCCTTAAGAATAATACGCTGTGAGAGGCCAAGAACACGTTGCATAGTGAATAACTCTAATCACAGCCATTGGATGGTCACACTGTGGTCAGCCCTCACATTCTTAGTGAAGTCTCATTATAATGACTAACAAGTTACAGTATGATCCCATCATGGTCAGCCATTCCCAACTACCAGCGTCCCTAGTTCCAAGACTCACTGGGGTAGTAATGAACTACAGAACCTGAAGATTTAAGCCTGGAGGTTGCAACAGCTGCTGAGAAAGATTTATCACATAGCAGTTTCAAATGAGACCTGCTTAAGGGATTTAAGGTAATGTGAGCTCTCATATGGGCCTGATATAAAGAAGAAATCTCCCCAGCAATGAACCAGTTGGTAAAATAATCAGGCCTCATAGCCCTTCCACTCCCTTCCCTTGGCCTCCAAGTCTGGGTGCCTGAGGCAATGTCTGATTCAGGGTCAGAATGCCTCCATGCTGTGTCAAAAAAAAAAAAAGAGATACAGGACCTCAGCCCTCACTCACCCTCCCTAAAGCCCCAGAACTATTCAAATGAAGGCCTGTTGTTTTCAGTATTGTGATGTGGCTTAGCGGAACTTCCAAGAGATCCATAAAACTCCTGCTCCAGCCCAGATAAAGCTGCTGACTATAGTTAGACCTACTTTCTCTGTTCACACTGTCAATCCATCCAGTGTTCAAGGCAGGTAGGAACACAACAGAGCGGAAAGTGTTAAAGCAATCACACCTCTACCTGTTCCAACTGCTAAATTATGCCAGTTCTAGAAAGGAGATTTCATGCCAGGCCTGGATTTCTGACACTCCTAAGGTGTGCTGAAAAATGGCCTGCGTGAGTGAGTGTGGGCGGGTGTTTTGGACACGTGCAGGTCCATTTTTCAGCACGCCTGCAGAAAAGGACTTTTTTTAATGTCTGAAAACGGACGTGCGGCAAAATAAAAATTAGCGCGCATTCATTTTGGGCATGAGACCTTACTGCCACCCATTCACTTAGTGGTAAGTTCTCACACGTTAACCAGGCAGTCATTGCCAGCAAACGTACACTGCCAATTACCACCCGTTTAGTGCCATGAGATAGAAAGAATATATATATTTTGGCGCGCATATCGGGCGTACGTAACAAAATGAAATTACCACCCAGGGTCGCCGCATCTCAAGAAAGATATAGTAGAATTGGAAAAGGTGCAGCGAAGGGCGACTAAAAATGATAGCGGGGATGGGACAACTTCCCTATGAAGAAAGACTAAGGAGGCTAGGGCTTTTCAGCTTGGAGAAGAGACGGCTGAGGGGAGACATGATAGAGGTATATAAAATAATGAGTGGAGTGGAACAGGTGGATGTGAAGCGTCTGTTCTCGCTTTCAAAAAATACTAGGACTAGGGGGCATGCGATGAAACTACAGTGTAGTAAATTTAAAACAAATCAGAGAAAATATTTCTTCACCCAACGTGTAATTAAACTCTGGAATTCGTTGCCGGAGAACGTGGTGAAGGCGGTTAGCTTGGCAGAGTTTAAAAAGGGGTTAGACGGTTTCCTAAAGGACAAGTCCATAAACCGCTACTAAATGGACATGGGAAAAATCCACAATTTCGGGAATAACTTGTATAAAATGTTTGTACGTTTGGGTAGCTTGCCAGGTGCCCTTGGCCTGGATTGGCTGCTGTCGTGGACAGGATGCTGGGCTCGATGGACCCTTGGTCTTTTCCCAGTGTGGCATTACTTAGGTACTTATGTTATGTAGGGTACACAGTAGCCCGGCGGTAATTCAAAATTGACATGCATAAGCACCCACGTGCCTTAGTAAAAGGGCCCCCACTTGACCTGCAGGGCTGATTTTAAATGCCACATTTTGAGATGTAGGTTCAAAACTAGGGCTGGCCAAAAAGTGTCCCTTGTATAACTGGGTAACTGGCTGCTGCTGCCCTGCAGTGTACGAACCTAGCGTGCACTTCTGCTGTCTGTGCAGTGTACTTTACACCGCTGCTGTCCGTGCTGTATCCGTTCTTTGAAGTTACCAATTTCCAGGAGGGAAATTTTCAGCCGGTTCTGGATTTCTGACAACCTTATGCTGTTGCTTGTTGCTTGGGGACCAGAGGGTGAAGAAGCGCCCCCATTAGTACAGGGAGGGGGGCACCTTAATGAGCTGGATGATGTTCCTCAGTGCAAGTGGAAGACGTGAGTGCTGTCTCAGACAGTCTACTTCAGTCCTGCAGTAGAGCTAGTTGACCCTTTAAATATCCAGTGCATCGTAGGAGGTGTCCTGTGAGAGACTGGATGTGGTTACAGAACATTTCATCATACAGTAACTATTTTATTTAGTTATTACTTCTTTTGGATTTAGCTCATACCTTTTGCAGTAGTAGCTCATGGTGAGTTACGTTCAGTGTGTTTTTTTCTAGCAAAAAAGGTGCCAGTACTCAAATGCTAGGCCGCCCTTCAAGGGTGGGGTGATCACTGAGGGACCTCCCCCCCCACACACACACACACACAGACAATAGCCAGGCCCCCTGCAACCAGTGGCGTTCCGAACCTAGCTGACACCCGGGGCGGAACGCCAATGCGCTCCCCCCCCCCGGGTGCAGTGTGACCCCCCCCCCCCCCGGTGAAATGACACCTCTTCCCCCCTCCAGGCGAAATGACACCCCCCCCGGGTGCACGCCGCTGGTGGGGGGGGGGTGCTGCGGCGCGCGCCTGTTGCCCTGTCTCCGAGTTCGCAATTCGCATGTGTTCACTGCTCCCTCTGAGTCTGCCCCGGAACAGGAAGTAACCTGTTCCGGGGCAGACTCAGAGGGAGCAGTGAACACATGCAAATTGCGAACTCGGACTGAGACAGGGCAACAGGCGCGCGCCGCGGCACCCCCCCAGCGGCGTGCACCGGGGGCGGACCGCCCCCACCGCCCCCCCCCCCCCCCTTGGTACACCACTGCCTGAAACCAGTCACAGAATCTATGACAAGGCAGAATTGGTGTGTAGAACCTGAGCTCTTTCATTAAAACTTGGGGACCATGGGTCAATTTTAGCAGACAATGGAAAAGGTGCCTGTACTCAGTACCCCCAAGTACCCCCTCAAAAAAGCCCTTGTTATGTTCAGGTACAGTAGGTAACCAGCATCAGCGGAGACAGAGAGAGAGAGCTAGTCCTGGTCCTGGTTTTACACACTTGCTTCCATGTACTTGTAACTGAAGTAGTTGCAGCTCTAGGAAGCAGATGGGAGAAGGCTCCCTTACATGGTCTGTAGCCCCGCCCTGTGCATCCCAGGATGCAATGGGCGGGGCTGGGTGCCACCATTTTGCGATGTCGTCCACTGGAAGAGGAGGGAGGCAGGCTGCGTCCCTCCTCCAACTAAAGGTAGGGGGGCTGGGAGGGGGGTTGTCACTACCAGGGATTGGTATATGCTGGGGGGGGGGAGTTGGGGTGGCTTCGCTTGCTGTGTGGGAGAGTGGGAGAGGGTAGGGGGCCAGGAGGGGGGTTGTCACTACTCCTACTGGACCGCCAGGGATTTGTACAACAACGCGGGGGGGGGGGAGTTGGGATGGACCTCCAGCCCCCTCCCTGTCGCTCGCTGGGTGGGAGGGTGGGAGAGGGTTTGGCCGGCAGCGGCGGCCACTTGATTATTTTCTGGGGGTTCGGGGGCTGGAGACCCACCGGATCTCCAGCCCTCCCTGAACTTGGGGGAGGGGGTTGAGATCATCGGGGGGACCGGAGGTTCGTCGGACCTCCAGCCCCCGTTTTGCCTTGCTCAGGGCAGGGGTAGTCAGGGCTTGGTGGTCCCATGGACCTCCAGCCCGTGTTTGACAGGTTTGGGCTTTTGACAGCCCAGACCTGTCAAACAAGTGCGGGAGGATTGTGCTGAGCGCATGCTCAGGCACAATTCTCCCACACTTCTACACGATAATCAAAGATAACAGCGCTGCTTAAATTTGCATGCATTATCTTTGATCATCGATGCAGAAAAGCCCTGCGCTGTTCCAGCGCTATTTTTAGAGCGCTGTTTGGAACAGTGCGGGGCTTTTGATCATGAGGGCCTGAGAGTGCTTGTTCCCTCCTACCTAAGGGAAGTGCTGCACCATTACCAGAGACCACACCGGCTTTCCAGTGGGCAACCAACCTGGGCTACTAAGTTCAGCTGACAGCTGCTGCCTGACCAGATCAGCTCCATTTATCCATCCCTGTCAGAGCAAGGCTCAGGGCTGGGGCAGACACAGGAAGAGGGATCCGATTTCTCCCCCTGGGTTTGCTTTTGAATTGAAATTCCATCAATGTCCAGTTAATTACAGCCTGTGGCACTGAAGCTCTGTTGCATTGCTGAGGTGATGCTTGCTTCTCTCTGTGGTCCAGGCCTCCTCGACCTTTGACAGAGGTAAGAAAGGGATCCCGGCCTCTTTGGTCTTTCTGACAGCTGTGATTGCTTCAGCAGGATCCCATTAAGCTTTTGCTTAAGGGCCTTCACGTGAAGTAGGGGTGAAGTCTGAACAACTTTTCTCACCTTCTCTTTCCAGACAAAGCTTGTGAGGAGCTACAGTCCTGCTTAAACTTTTAACAAGATATCCCCATCAGGGGCTTGAGCAGCTGGTGCTTAGGCTTCCCACAACAGTCTCTAGCTTACCCCAGCATGGTACATTGGGAATACATCAAAGTTAGAAGCCCTCACCGTCTTTGGAATGGCCGAACAGAGTTTAATGAACTCTGTGTTTCTTGTTAAAGTAGAAACGAATGACACATTATCTAAGGGAGAAATGCAGCATGGCATGAAAGCATTTCATTGATCAACATCCACCAAATACCTCTGGTCTGGAAGCCACTTGGGACCTGTGATTTCCCAGTGTGTCAAGTGTGACGGGGCTCTAATTCTTTCAGTTTCTGTACTTGCTCAACATCAGGGGGCAGTAGGTGTTCAGAACTGAAATTCTGACCCTCAGTTGCAAAAACACTGCTCATCCAATCTTACAGTAATTTTCTTTTTTTTTGTTTAAATCAAGAGTTCTGCCTCGTGTTTTTAAAAAAGCATTTTTCCCCCATTGGTTGTCACTTTACTGGGTTACTTGTATTGCTGTAAAGAAAAGAATTTTAGAAGCTTTTCTTTTTAAAAAATGTGTGCTGGTTTTCTTTAAACAGTCAATGTTTCGAAGTGGGGGGGGGGGACTTGTAGTCACAGGAACTTCTGAGGTGTTAGCTGAATTAGTGGTGTTAATTAATGACATTGTCTAGGATGTAGGGTAGGATTGCTGAATAAAAACCTACAGTCCTTAGAAAGCTCTGCCATTCTTGGAGAGGCTCATTATAAGCCGAGATCAGTGGGGGAATAAGGCGTGGGGCACACACATCCCCCATATGCTGACGAACAGGGGTGCTGGAGGAGCAGCAGCCAGGACTTAGCAAAGAAGCAGCATTAAAAAAAAGAAAACAGAGCAGACAGATGCAGAATTTCTCTCTATTGTTTTGGGCACCACTTGGCCTAATTAAGAAGAATTTCCAAAAGCAACTTGATATGTTGCCTGTACATAGTATACTGTCAGGGGCTTATTTTCGAAAGAGAAGGGCGCCCATCTTTCGACACAAATCGGGAGATGGGCGTCCTTCTCTCAGGGTCGCCCAAATCGGCATATTCGAAAGCCGATTTTGAGTGTCCTCAACTGCTTCCCGTCGCGGGGACGACCAAAGTTCCCGGGGGCGTGTCGGCAGCATACCGAAGACAGGACGGGGCGTTCTTAAGAGATGGGCGTCCTCGGACGATAATGGAAAAAAGAAGGGCGTCCCTGATGAGCATTTGGCCGACTTTACTTGGTCCATTTTTTTTCACGACCAAGCCTCGAAAATGTGCCCGAACTGACCAGATGACCACTGGAGGGAATCTGGGATGACCTCCCTTTACTCCCCAAGTGGTCACCAACCCCCTTCCCACCCAGAAAAAAAATTGAAAAACATTTTTTGCCAGCTTCTATGACAGCCTCAAATGTCATACCCAGCTCCATGACAGCAGTATGCAGGTCCCTGAAGCAGTTTTTGGTGGGTGCAGTGCACTTCAGGCAGGCGGACCCAGGCCCATCCCCCCTACCTGTTACACTTGTGGTGGTAAATGTGAGCCCTCCAAAACCCACCACAAACCCACTGTACCCATAGTTTTGGGGAGTGGGTTTTGGGGGGCTCAGCACCCAAGGTAAGGGAGCTATGCACATGGGAGCAATTTGTGAAGTCCCCTGCAGTGCCCCCTAGGGTGCCCAGTTGGTGTCCTGGCATGTGAGGGGGACCAGTGCACTACAAATTCTGGCTCCTCCCACGACCAAATGGCTTGGATTTGGTCATTTTTGAGATGGGCGTCCTCGGTTTCCATTATCGACGAAAACCGAGGTCACCCATCTCTAAGGTCAACGATCTCAACATTTAGGTCGACCATCTCTTAGGTCGACCTAAATGTTGAGATTTGGACGTCCCTGACCATATTATCGAAACGAAAGATGGACACCCCTTATTTCGATAATACGGGATGCCCCGCCCCTTCGCGGCGCCGTCCTTAGAGATGGGCGCCCTTAGAGTTGGTCGTCCCCATTCGATTATCCCCCTCTGTATGACCTCCAGAAGGAGGCGCTCTTTGGAACTGTGCACAAGAGAATCAATATATTCCACGTTCCCAGGGTTAGGAACGAGGTTCATTTCTGTTGTAGGATGTGCAAAAAAAGTGTCCTCTCATTTACTTTGTCATGCAGAACACTAACCCACCTGAAACATTACCCCAGGAGAAAGGCCTTAGACTTCCAGTACACGTCCTCCTTTTGGAAAACAGTCCTTTGAAATGGCACAAAAATTGTCAACCACATAGCTTCAGTTGTTTCGTGTCATTTTCAAAATGGAATGATATGAAAAAGCCCTGAAATGTGGTCTTTTTTGCATTCTCTTGTCAACCATCTCTCTGACCTCATCTGCGACTTTCTTTAAATTAGTCACCTTGTTTTCTAACTCCTCTTCAGTGGCGTAGGAAAGGGGGCAGTGGGGCGGTCCGCCCCGGGTGCACGCCGCTGGGGGGAGTGTCAGCTCCGCTGGTTCCCTGCTCTCTCTGCCCCGGAACAGGTTACTTCCTGTTCCGGGGCAAAGAGAGCAGGGAACCAGCGGAGCCGACGCAGCTCCCAGCGACATGCACTCGGGGCGGTTCGGCCCTCCCGCCCATCCCTCGCCTTCCCTCGTAAGTACACGCTCCAGGGGGTGCACTCCGGAGGGGGGAGGGTGTGCAGCGCTGCACCCGGGAGGGGGGGGTGCGCAGCGACGACCTGCCCCAGGTGTCAGCTGCCCTCGCTACGGCACTGCTCCTCTTACTCTGTTACCTATCTATATGTTCCATCTTTGCTTATACCTTACGCTATTAAAATGTTCTGTTACGTATTGTGTTGACATTGTAATTATTATACTATTCCATACTTTGCATTGTTATTTGAATATTTTTACTGCTGTAATTGTCTATTGCTCATGTTTAATTTATTCTTACTGTACACCGCCTTGAGTGAATTCTTTCAGAAAGGCGGTAAATAAAACCCTAGCCTCTCAACCACCAACCCCTCTTCCCCCCGCCACCCAATTTCAGCTAAGAATGGATCCACAGAAGCTTAGCTGAAATTGGGTGGCGGGGGGAAGAGGGGTTGGTGGTTGAGAGGCTAGGATAGGGGAGGGCAGACTTATAAGGGGTCTGTGCCAGAGCTGGTGATGGGAGGCGGGACTGGTGGTTGGGAGGCGGGAAATACTGCTGGACAGACTTATACGGTCTGTGCCCTGAAAAAGACAGGTACAAATCAAGGTAAGGTATACACATATGAGTTTATCGTGGGCAGACTAGATGGACCGTGCAGGTCTTTTTCTGCCGTCATCTACTATGTTACTATGTGGATGCTGTTCTTAAATATTTATTTATAAACTTCTCTATACCATGTTCGCATTGTATTTAAATAGTGCGCTGTTTCAGTCCTATCACGAAGAGAGCACTTGAAACTAAGCACTTCTTAAAATGAAACAAAATAATTCAATACAAAAAAAAAAAAATGAAAACATTTCCAATCCATATCCATACTAGAAAACTTGCTACAGATCCTTATGTAGAAACTGCATGCTAGCAGAATTCCTTATCAGATGCAGGACACGGACAGATCTGCAACAAATACAGAATAAGTGATCACAGACTAGAAATAGAAGTATGCGGACACAAACTGAATTGTAACCCTATGGAGTGCAGCTCCAGGGAAGCAGAAACAGAAATGCATTTCCTCCTTTCCGAGTCAACTTTTGCTATAGTTATTCAAGCTTATATGATCTCTTAAGAAACATAGAAAATGACAGCAGATAAAGACCACTGCACATATTTATACCATCGACTGAGTTCTACAACGCCTTCCTCTCTCTCAGATTCTCTGTGCTTGTCCCATGCTCTTTTTAATTCAGATACAATCTTTGTCTCACTACCTCTGCGGAGAAGCTGTTCCATGCAAACACTACTCTTTCCATAAAAAAGTATTTCCTTAGATCCAGGGTTCTCAATTTAGTTTTGGAACAAACTAGCCATAATGAATATGCATGAGAGACATCAGCATACACTACCTCTACTGTATGCTAATTTATCTGGTGCATATTCATTGTAGGTGTCCTAGAACGGGTAGATGCGAATCATTTGTTTACTCTTTGCAAAAATAGTAGGACTAGGGGGCATGCGTTGAAGCTATAAAAAAGTAAATTTAATACAAATCGGAGAAGATTTTTCTTCACTCAATGTGTAATTAAACTCTGGAATTCGTTGCCAGAGAATGTGGTACGGGTGGTTAGCTTAGCAGAGTTTAAAAAAGGTCTGGACAGCTTCCTAAAGGAAAAGTCCATAGACTATTATTAAATTGACTTGGGGGAAATCCACTGCTATTTCTGGGATAAGAAGCATAAAATGTATTGAACTCTTTATTTATTTATTTATTGTTCACTTATATCCCACATTTTCCCACTTATGCAGGCACAATGTGACTTACAAACATTAAATAAAATACAGAATAGGAAAACTTAGAAGAGTATACAAGGAGTATGCAGGGGGAGAAGCATCTAACAGGGCGAACTAGCAGGGTAGGAGCCAGGGAGGGTGCATCAAGCAGCGGTATAAAGTGAGGAGTAGGTCTTGGCAAAGAAGTAGGTCTTCAACAACTTCTTGAAGAGGGCGTGGTCCGCTTGAGTTTTAAGGTGTTGCGGGAGAGAATTCCAGTGCTTAGTGTATTGAACTCTTTGGGGATCTTGCCAGGTATTTGTGACCTGGATTGGCCACTGTTGGAAACAGGATGCTGGGATTGATGGACTTTTGGTCTGTCCCAGTATGCCAACACTTATGTAGTTGGGATTCTGAATGGAATCTTATTACTCTTTGGGGTTCTACATGGAATGTTGCTACACCTTGAAATTCTGCATCGAATCTTGTTATTCTTTAGAATTCCAGAATCTTGCTACTCTTTATTTATTTATTTATTGCATTTGTATCCCACATTTTCCCACCTCTTTGCAGGCTCAATGTGGCTTACATCATGGATAGTGGAAATAAGTAAGAAAATATACAATTAGTATAACAGAAGGATTTTGGGTAACATAATAATGATGAAACAAGCATATGACAAGCATATTTTGTAAGGCAGTTCTGGATTTTGTGTAGGAGTTCATGTTTGTTGATCTTTGTGGTAAGCCTTGTTGAAGAGATGGGTTTTCAGTAGTTTGCGGAAGTTGGTTAGTTCATAGATCGTTTTTAAGTTCCGTGGCAGCGCGTTCCAGAGTTGTGTGCTCAGGTAGGAAAAGGTTGACGCATGCGTTAGTCTGTATTTTACACCTTTACAGTTGGGGAAGTGAAAATTAAGGGGTTCTACATGGAATGTTGCTACACTTTTAAATTCTGCATGGAATCTTGTTATTCTTTAGAATTCTAGAATCTTACTACTCTTTGGGGTTCTACATGGAATGTTGCCACTCTTTGGGTTTCTGCCAGGTACTTGTGACTGGATCGGCCACTGTTGGAAACAGGATACTGGGCCTGATGGACCTTTGGTTTGTCCCAGTGTGGCAATACTAAGACACTAGGTGTGTTCCGAGGACTAGATTGAGAATTCCTGCCTTAGATATCTTCCGAGTCTCTCCTCTATCATCCTTAACCTTAACAAAATTCACATATATAATAAAATTAGCAAACATCAAACACTCACCAAACATATATAAATAATCATTATATCATCTCTTGATAGTAACACATCTGTGATAAATGTGATTCACTTGCTAAGCATTATTTGCTTTACTGAATTATCTGGGCTGAAGGCAGTGGGCAGAGCTAGCCGCCTAATTGGTTTGTCCAAAACAATAGCAAACTCCTGAGGTGTATATTGCTTTATTAAACCTCCTTAGTTTTGCATTCTCTTTATTAGGAGGGAATTGGGGAGGGGGGTGTGGTTGGGGAGTTTTCGAGTGGTCTGTGAAGGGGGGGGGGGGGAGAGTTAATGTTTTTGTCAGTGCTCCAGAGCTTGCTTTGTTATTTGCAATGCTGTATTGTGGATTTCAGTGCTGTGCTGTATGCCTTTATTTTTCTTTTCATCTAAAAAAGACATTTATTAGACAATACGAATTGCAAGTTATATGAAAAGTTGATACACATATGCAACTTACAAAATTGGTGCCCGAATCGGGGAGTTAAATATTCACAAACACCATGTCCAGATAAGTGATAATTGAGAGTGATATTCCTGTAAAGACAGAGAACAATTTCAATAGTTCTGCATTCTTTGAAAATTGAGTAAAGGAAGAAAAAAGTAAAGAAAAAAAGAAAAAAAGATACAATTTTGTGAAACAAAAATCATTTAGACCACATGCAGGCATAAGGAGGAAGGGAGTACGTCAATGATTACATTTTGTCCCTGAAAGGGCAGCACCGGTGAGTGCGCAAAAGTAAGCCCAGTGACCACATATGAGACTTCCCCTTACAAAAGCAGGAATTAAAATTAGATCTTAATAATTAAGACCCCACATCGTTTTATCTACCATTTTGACACATATACTATTAGTAAGACGTAGATTGAAGTCGCACTGATTTGACAGATGTTTCTCGAATAAGCAGCATAAAATGTATTGTACTGTTTTGGGGATCTTGCCAGCTACTTGTAACCTGGATTGACCACTGCTGGAAACAGAATACTGGGCTTGATGGACCTCCGGTCTATGACAACGTTTAAATTCTTATGACAGTGACAGGATGGTCAGGAGGTGGAGCTGGGAATTACTCGGAAACCATTCCAGCGGTATTCCGTGCCCGGATCCAGAGAGCTTCTTTGCTGTCCTAAGTTCTGCAGATGATTACCCTGTTGAGGATGCTGGATATTACCATTATCTGGATAATCACTGCTCTGCCCATTATGCCCAAACATTCAGCGCTGACATTCAGATTGTGGCTGGAGCTGAATGTTCAGAAATTACTTTAAGTGCCAAGGCCCGTGTTTAAATGAAACGCCGACCGCAAAATTTGAATATTGACCTGTAGGTTTTTTATTGAACCAAAAGCTGGGCTGGAATTCTTTTTATTTGTGTGAGTGAAGGTTGTTTGGAGCTGAACTGTTCCCCCACCTCCCATCTCATACGGCCTGTACAGGTAAGAATTTTCTCATTTACAGACTTACAAGAGGCATCAGATCAGACCGTCATGAACAGAGGAATAAATAAAGTTTCACATTTATAATGATGCAGCAAACAGTATATTTTAATGTTTTTACAGAAAAACACATCCCCATTATACCCCCAGGAACTCTACTTAGCATTAATGCAGCCGAGCCTGCGAATCCCAGGAAAATATCCATTAATTCATTAACCAGCGCTCCATTATGGCTTTTATGAAAAAACAAAACACATTTGGGGAATTTAGGGGGGGAAAGTGTTCATTTCTCTTCCCCCTGCGGTCTCCTATTCATAGCATACAGTTGCACAGAGGGGTTCTATCATGCACACCACATGCATGTACATGCACAGTCCCTTCTAGTCACATGGACACAAACACACACATTCCCTTTCTGGTGGGTATTTTGTCATTGTGGAGCAGACCATGAACAGTAAAATGAGAGTTCTTCGCACAGCTGTTCTGCAGCAGCCGCAGTGGCAGTGAGGGAGTGCAAAAGCCATTACCTGGATTGGGTTTCAGGCGGTGAATGAGTGCACCTTTCACACTGAACCTCGGCAGTCTGTAGGGACCTTCCATCCGAGGAAGGGCTCAGAGAAAAGTCTGTAAGAAGCCTATACTAGAAGGGAAGCAGGAGCAGGATACTAATTACCCTGTATCCAGACAGAGCATGCAATGAAAGCAATCCAGTTCCAGAGCAGGCTGAAGAAAGATGAGGGGTCCTGGGAGGACAGGCAACGCAAAACATTTCTTCATCTCTGAGGATTATCGTCTGTGCTGTGTTCAGAAAGAGGGAAGCAAATTTCTATCGTTAAAGAAGGTCTTGAGCACGTGCACATGCTGTGGAAAGCTGGAAAGACCATAGGTCAGGGCTTTTCCTGTCTTCCTCTGTCACTGTCTTTCCAGCTGTGCCAGTGCTATGCCACTGATCCCCAAAGCCTGACATACTAGGTGAATGGCTAGACCCAGCCCTGACAACTTCTCCACCTGTGTATTTCCAGAACTTATGTGGGTAGTATTGAACTGAAAATCTGTCTGAATGGCCTGATACCATGTATATAATAATATGGGGCTGCATTTGAGGCGGAACAAGGGCAAGGTAAAAACATTATCCAGATAAAAGTGAAGTTCAGCCGCTATCCCCGGGATTCGATATATGGCGCTTTAATTTCCGCGTGGAGATCGAAGCATATTCTATAACAATGTGCGTAACTTAATTGTTTTAAGTAGCTAATCGGCGCTGTTAATTGGATGTTAACAAGCAATTATCAGCACTAATTGGCATTAATCAAGATTTATGCGCACAACTCGCTAAGCATATTCTGTAATCTGGTGCGCTTAAATTCTAAGTCACATAGTTGAAAAGGGAGCATGGCCATGGGAGGGGCATGGGCTTTTATAAAATCTATGTGCATAAGAACATAAGAGTAACCATACTGGCTCAGACCAATGGCCCATCTAGCCCAGTAACCTGTTTTCCCAACAGTGACCGAGCCAGGTCACAAGTACCTGGCAGAAACCCAAATCATGGCAACGCTCCATACTACAAATCCCAGGGCAAGCATGTCTGTCTCAAAAGCAGACTATGGACTTTTCCTCCAGGAATTTGTCCAAACCTTTTTTAAACCCAGTTACACTAACCGCTGGTTCTTAAATTAGCGTGCTTGTGACATTGGCTGAAAATCCACTGGGCATTCCAGACATTAACCATCTCAAAGTTCACGGTTATTTATCTGAGAAGCTCCCTATCAGAAGTAATGCGGCTGGAATTAAAGTGGGCATTCCCAGGTATGATGCTGGGTGCAGTTTTGGTAAAACAATAAACCCTTTATCACATACGTATATTTACATCTGCTTGGGAGCAGCACAGGTGCAAACCTCTGCTGGTCGGACATAGGAAGAGATGTATTTGCACCGCTTCCCTTCCGTACACCAGTCACATCCACGTTGTGGCTGGTTTCATGATGATCCTCTGTAAATTCAAATCCTGGTTTATTACGGCTGTCGCTTAGAAGTTGTTCCCCCTCCAGCTGTGAAAGAGACTTTATCATTCTATTTCTGCGCATTCACGGTGGCAAGAGGTGGCCTGGGAGAGGCCGTCACAGCCAGGTGCGGGACATAAGCGTTCTCCAGACTCTTCCATCCGATTCTTCCTCCTTCTCTGGGAAAAAGGCAGCAGATTGCGAATGTGGCACAGCTATTAATCTCGCAGGTCTTCATTAAAAGAGAAAACAACTCTTCTCTCCAAAGACATCTCCCACTCAGTAAAAAAATGAAATTACATGAATAAAAAAACCCCCCATAAGCAGCTGAAAATCACAAACAGGAACTTGATAAAGGAGAATTGTGTTGGGGGCATTAGAAGAAACTGGAAGTGCTCAGAAGCTTCAGGCTCCTTAGCTTGGTGTTAATTGTGTCTGGTTATTAAGCTTTCAGAAAAGATTAAACGTTTCAAAAGCCATCCGACAGCTTGAGACCAGCACGCTATAGTCTAGGATGTGTATTACAGCTGTTCTGCTTTATTTATTTATTTGTTCTTTCTCTTTATTGAAATTTTTAAACTTAAATCCAAGCAAAAACTTGCATAGAAATACAAATTTACCCGAAGGAAAAGGTAAAATACAGCAGAACTGCTTGATATCCAAAATAGTCTATAAATGAATTATTTAGAAGTATTATGTTCAATTGATGTGGTTTACAATTCAAAACATGCACAACTTTATTACAAAAATAAGGCAAACAATTAACAGGCCCCATGTCCTTCTGTTCCTTATAAGATCCAATCATTCTCCACAATAGAAACAGAGAAACATGACTGCAGATAAAGGCCATATGACCCATCCAGTCTGCCCATCCTCTGTAACCCCTAATTCTTCCTGTTCCTAAGCGATCCCACATGCTTATCCCATGAACAGTCCTCAACTCCACCACCTCCACCGGGAGGCCATTCCACGCCTCCACCACCCTTTCTGTGAAATAATACTTCCTTAGGTTACTCCTAAGCCTATTCCCATTATGACATCACAATATGAGCTCTGGTTACCAGAGACTGAAACTCTTTACACTAAGGGGGGAAAGTAAGCCAAGAATAGGACAATTGAGCCATTGTGACATCACTGATGAGGTTGGCTCTTAGGCATTGGTGGAATAGAAACATAGAAACATGACGGCAGATAAAGGCCATGTGACCCATCCAGTCTGCCCATCCTCTGTAACCCCTAATTCTTCCTGTTCCTATGCGATCCCACATGCTTATCCCATACCTTTTTAAATTCTGGAACAGTCCTCGACTCCACCACCTCCACCGGGAGGCCATTCCACGCCTCCACCACCCTTTCAGTGAAATAATACTTCCTTAGGTTACTCCTAAGCCTATTCCCATTATGACATCACAATATGAGCTCTGGTTACCAGAGACTGAAACTCTTCACACTAAGGGGGGAAAGTAAGCCAAGAATAGGACAATTGAGCCATTTTGACATCACTGATGAGGTTGGCTCTTAGGCATTGGTGGAATAGAAACATAGAAACATGACGGCAGATAAAGGCCATATGACCCATCCAGTCTGCCCATCCTCTGTAACCCCTAATTCTTCCTAAGCGATCCCACATGCTTAGCCCATGCCTTTTTAAAATTCTGGAACAGTCCTCGACTCCACCGCCTCCACCGGGAGGCCATTCCACGCCTCCACCACCCTTTCTGTGAAATAATACTTCCTTAGGTTACTCCTAAGCCTATTCCCTCTTAACTTTGTCAATAATCTCCATCCCAACCTTGGGAATAACTGAGTTTTCACCATTATCTGAAAGTATAAACCATTGCTATACTCACATCCTTTTACTTACTATTCTGTAATACGGGTGCTGCAGCTGAGAAGATCCTCAACCTCAGCTCCTCTGGACTTCTCGAACTGTACAAACCTCTAATAAAAATTCTTAGCTAGATCTCAACTGCCTTCCCAGATACCATCTCGTATATTCTGCCAAATAACCTGCTCTCTCCCCTTCCTCAAAATGTCAAAACCAAGATTTTAAACTTTACCCACAAGGCTAAGGGTTGACAATGCAACATTTTTTAATGTGTTCTGCACCCACCGAAGTTTCCAACACAAGCAATCTGGGGCCCGAGGCAGCAAACCATTACGATAATCTAAGAGAGAGATCAGCATAGATCCCATCACCAACCTAGCTGATTTCCAACTCAAGGAAGAAAATAAGATCTACATCAATTGTAACTCAAACAGGCCCTCCATATCATAGATGTCATGTAGGCTTCTAGTTCAAGTTCTCAATCTCTACTCGGGGAGTGGGGGGAGGCAATCTTACAATCTAATTTATCCATCAGATATCCATTTCCTAGTTCTTCCATCTTATGTCATAAGTACATAAGTAATGCCACAGGGAAAAGACCAAGGGTCCATCGAGCCCAGCATCCTGTCCACAACACCGGCCAATCCAGGCCAAGGGCACCTGGCGAGCTTCCCAAACGTACAAACATTCTATACATGTTATTCCTGGAATTGTGGATTTTTCCCAAGTCCATTTAGTAGCGGTTTATGGACTTGTCCTTTAGGAAACCGTCTAACCCCTTTTTAAACTCTGCCAAGCTAACCGCCTTCACCACGTTCTCCGGCAACGAATTTCTTGATCCTCATGTGGAACAATAAAGCCCACCAAAGTGAGGTCTTAGCCTGTACACATGCTAATGTGCTTGTCAAGGCTAGCAGAAGCAGGGAAGTAGCGTGGTCAACAAAACACTTCCAAAAAGCCAAGGAGACGGATAGTAGAAAAATATTTTTTTTTATTTTTTATTATTTTATTTATCACTTTTCACAGTTTAATTCAAGTACAATTCTTGAAATCAGCAAAGATGACTATTAGTCATTTATAACATAAAGGAAATACTTAGAACAATCTAGATTAAGCAAAGAAAAATGTTTTTTAATGGTAGATAAGACTCGACATGGCACCGTGTTTTGGCAAACAATGCCTGCCTCAGGAGTCTGGAAATTAAAATAAAATAAAATACATAAATAAAAATGCATAAAAATATGTAAAACAAATATGTACATAAAATCCATACAAACAAACATACATAAAAAGGTAGCATAGAGCAATCTAAAATAACATTATTTCAACCTACTTCTCACCGGCCTCCCACTTAGCCATCTCTCTCCTCTTCAATCAGTCCAAACCTCTGCTGCGCGACTCATTTTCCGCCAGAGTCGCTATGCTCACATTAGCCCTCTCCTCAAGTCACTTCACTGGCTCCCTATCCGTTTCCGCATTCAATTCAAACTTCTCTTACTGACCTATAAGTGCGCTCATTCTACCGCTCCCCAGTACCTCTCCACTCTTGTCTCTCCCTACGCCCCCCCCCCCCCCGGGTACTCCGTTCTGTGGATAAATCTCTCTGGTCTGTCCCCTTCTCCTCTACTGCTAATTCCAGACTCCGTTCCTTTTATCTCGCTGCACCTCACGCCTGGAATAGACTTCCCAAGCCTGTACGTCTAGCCCCATCTTTGGCTGTTTTCAAATCCAGGCTAAAAGCCCACCTCTTTAACGCTGCTTTTGACTCCTAACCAGGAGTGATAAGTAGTAGTAGTTGTAGTATATCATTATAAGCAGATACCACATAAAGCTGATCTGTATGTGATGATCATTTGGAGGTGAAATTGAAGAGCGAACAAACCAAATCAAGTCTAAAATGAGTGGGAATGCAGCATATATACGTAAAGAAATAAATGTGAAAACCACTTAGAAAGCTACAATTGATAAAGAAAGAAAGAAATAATAATGAATAAAATGTATAAAAAAGGGGGAACTCAAAGAAATGAGATGGAGCTACAAGAGTGATTTAGTAAGTGAGACAAAAGAAAATTGGAAAACAAGAGCAAAAAGGTGTACAAGGTACGCTGCAGAGGGTACATATTTTTAAAAAGACTGGTGAATGGTGAGCATACAGGACGCGACTGCATGAACGAAAAGCTGCGGGGACAAGGATATGAAGATGGGGGAGAGCAGACAGTTAGGCAGACTGGATGGACCGTGCAGGTCTTTTTTTGCCGTCATCTACTATGTTGCTATGATGGATATAAAGGACGGAGACAGAGTGAGGAAGGAGGGTGCGTCTGTACAGCCAGTGCACGCAACCATTCTGCATTTACCATTCACCAGTCTTTTTAAAGGTATGTTCCCTCTGCTATTTCGACAGCCTAATTTGGTCACCAGACTTAGCCGGTGATGCATCATCTATTAGTGGACAGCCAGTTATATCACATGCTATAACCAGTTATCCGCTAAGCGCTAACCAGCAATATTCAGCTGAAAATATTGCCGGATAGCCGGTTAACTGCCATTTAACCAGCCAGGAGCGGGCGGTGTGCGTGTTCCAGCCGCTGTGAAGGACCTCACAAAATGCAGTGTGGAGCTCAGGGGCATAGCCAGACTTCGGCGGGAGGGGGGGGGGTCCAGAGCCCGAGGTGAGGGGGCACATTTTAGCCCCCCGGCTCTGCCGACCCCCCACCCCCCACCATTGCCGCTATGTGGCCCCAACTTGACATTTCGTCCTTTAGATTGTAAGCTCCTTTGAGCAGGGACTGTCCTTCTTTGTTAAACTGTACAGCGCTGCGTAACCCTAGTAGCGCTCTAGAAATGTTAAGTAATAGTAGTAGTACTAGTACTACGCTCCTGGTGGAACTTGTGAAGCTACAATTTTTTTTGTTTCTCTTTACCTTAAACCTTAAACAGATCATCCACTGTCTACCAGGCCGGACAGGATCCAGGCATGAACATGCAAACTCCAAGAACAGATTTTAATGAGCTGCCTAAAAAGTTTGCAATTACTTGCCCAGAGCCAGAGACAGCCCTGGGTTAATAAGTAACAGTGCAGTTTGCAACTTACAACTAGTCCAGGTCTGCCATTTTGCATGTTCTGGAGGAAGATTTGATGTAGCTGCGTTATGATGATGTGCATTAATTTATTCCTTTGGACCACAGGAAACCTCAAAATGTCATGGAGGCGTATTTTCAAAGCACTTACGCACCCTGATGCTGAAAAGTAAACGTGGGTGGTAGAGACCATTTGCACCAGGCTAGCGCCTGTGTTTACCACTGCAGGATGTTCAGAGGAGTGGAGCACGGGAGAGAATAGCGCAATGAGCATGCAAATGCATGCTGATGAGCTCACTCGCCATTCCTCCCCAATGCACGCCAAAGAAGGGCGCTCCTCCTGCTGCAAACCTTATGCCAGCTCAGAGCTGGCATTAGGGCATAAGAGGCTTATGCTCCCATCACTTGTGCGCCTACGTCAGACAAAGGCCACTTCATAACAATCCGTTGACTTCTACCTCCTAAGTATCACCCATTGCACCAACGGTCTCTAATTGTTCTCATATCTCACACTAACGTTATCTGCTTTTGTCTCACCTAGAATGTAAACCGCACTGAGCCCTGGAAAGGGGATTTAAGCAGTGTACAAGAACAGATTTGATTTGATTAAAACTAACAAAACTGAGCAAAGCTTTAATCTGATTTGGAAGGCGTGACCAAAACGCTGCTGCTTGATACATAAAAATTGTCTGAAATAATTTCCAGTAGCAGACACTTCTAGAACTAGGACGTGTTAAAAAATTTAAATGTTGTACGAGATTTATTTGTTACATTTGTATCCCACATTTCCCCACCTATATGTATATACCCTGTACTGTTATGTATATACCCACCATTGTACTGTTTTGCTTGCAGACATGGTCTATGCCCTGAAAATGGCAAGGACATATCAAGATCGGGTATATATATGAAGTATCATATACCACGTGTAACGAGTTTATCTTGCTGGGTAGACTGGATGGACCGTACAGGTCTTATCTGCCATCATCTACTATGTTACTCGCGTTACTCAATGGCTGAGGAAGACAACAGGTGAGGGAAAAGTGACAATCCCATTTTTTTTCAGCTAGATGCAGGGAAAAAGCAGCAGCACATCAACTGAACAGCACACACCCCGATACTGCGTGAGCGAGAAGTGCCCTGCGTGCAAGGGATTAAATGCCAGCCCACCCTGGCATCTATCAGCAGAAGCAGGATTGGCAGTAATGGAGTCACTCTGAACAGCTGAATGACATCTGCAAAATGGACTTTGCAAATCTCGTGAAGGTCGAGAACCCTCAGCGTCTGCTGTGCTTTAATTACAGCTGCTGTGTTTACTAGAATTGTATTTGCTGTTCTAATGTTCACACAAGCAGCTAGTTAAAACAATCCCATAGAGGAACTAGCGTTCTTTCCTATAAAATGAAACCTTTCTATCACCTGCATATTGCTGCTTTGTGATTCCGCGCTCATATGTGCTGAATCACTGCTTCTAAACACGGGGGATACAGCACGGCATCTGTTATTTCTTTGCATATGTTTTCGACAATTAAATGGACTTGCACATTCAACCCTTGAGGGAAGCAAACTGCACTGGGTTTTGGAATATGCTTAGAGATCGAATAGAAAAGAAAAGCAAGTAGGTCTGTTCAGTCCAGCAAGTTAGCGGATTTAAGGCAGCGCAGTTTACCACAGAAGGAAATTATAGGGCCCTTTTACTAAGCTGCGTAGGCGCATATGCATAACCAAAATGCGCCAATTTGGAGTTACCACCTGGCTACCGCATGGCCCGGGCGGTAATTTCATTTTTCTACGCGTGTCCGAGAATAATTTTTATTGTCGGACACATGGGGAAAACCGGGCGGTAATCGGCATTCGACGCGTGTAGACCATTACCACTTGGTTACCACGTGAGACCTTACTGCTAAGCCAATGGCTGGCGGTAAGGTCTCAGACCCAAAATGGACGCGCACCAATTTTCATTTTGCCGCATGTCCATTTTCGGCAAAAGTTTTAAAAAGGCCTTTTTTTACAGGTGCACTGAAAAAAGGATCTGCGCGCATCCAAAACACGCACCTACACTATCGCAGGCCATTTTTCGGCACGCCTTAGTAAATGGACCCCTATGTCTATAAAATCTGCTCAATGTTGTTCATTGGGCAAGCATAAGTGCAGAAGGTGTGATGGGTCCAAAAATGGTAAAAGTGGTTTAGAAACCAGTTGATTGACAGAATGTGGTGGTCGATGGAGAGACGGGCTGTCAGTGGAGTGCCTCAAGGGTCAGGTCTGCAGCCATTATAAATGATCTCAAAGAGCAGCTGGTAGTAAAGGTTTGAATTTTTTTCAGATGATATTAAGATCTGAAAGAGAGTGGAGAATTTAGATGGAGATCAAGGAATGAGGAGTGGTTTCAGATAGCCTGAGGAGGGTTCGATATTTAAGGAAATGTATTTCCCCATTTAGGGACTGCTGAGATATCATATGCCCGTTGCAGATGTAAGACATCCTGAAAGGATACCAAGTTTCTTCTCTGAGATTTACAAAGTGTCCCTGGAGTGGACATTATTCCCATCTAGGCTGGATCTACCACCTTCTGAGGGGAGAAAGTCTCCTTGCTACCTGTTGCTGTATGAAAATGACAATTTTGGAATCATGTCAGAAGCCAGGGTGAAAAGTACTAGCTCTCCTAGTGTTTCTCAGATTGATTCTGCAAAATATTCTGTCTCACTTCATACATGCCAATTTCCTGGATTCCCTCAGTATGAGTTTAGTAATTATATTCTACTTATGGAATGTTCTCCCAGACAACCCATAATCCGCTGATATAGGATAGAAGGTGGTCAGGCAATGCTGAGCTCCTGGACTGGACATGTAGGGTTAGGCATCAACGGTGACGAGGTTATTCCACACAGAAAAATGCTCTTCTTCATTCTAGGCCAAAAGTACAACTTTTAGATCGATAAAGATTGAGACTCAATGGAAGTGTAATCTATTTTCACTTTTACCCTGCTTAATGCAGACAAAGAAACCTTGTAGACACAACGGCTGAGGGGAGATATGATAGAGGTCTATAAAATAATAAGTGGAGTGGAACGGGTAGACGTGAATTATTTGTTTACTCTTTCCAAAAATACTAGGGCTAGGGGGAATGCGATGAAGCTACAAAGTAATAAAATTTAAAACGAATCAGAGAAAATTTTTCTTCACTCAATGTGTAATTGAACTCTGGAATTCGTTGCCAGAGAATGTGGTAAAGGTGGTTAGCTTAGTGGGGTTTAAAAAAGGTCTGGACGGCTTCCTAAAGGAAAAGTCCATGGACCATTATTAAATTGACTTGGGGGAAATTTTTTACTTTTTTGGGATCTTGCCAGGTATTTGTGACCTGGATCGGCCACTGTTGGAAACAGGATGCTGGGCTTTATGGACCTTTGGTCTGTCTCAGTATGGAAATACTTATGTACTTATGTAACCACATACTAGTATAAAGAATTATTCTTTTGTCAAAGAGGTTAAGTTGCTTCCCCTTCATATATCCAGTTCTATAGATTTAAATAACAGATCATACACTTTGTGTGACTGTTAGGCACAGAATGAACCAAAAACAGACCACATACAAACATAATGGAAAATGAGGTAAAGTTATGTATTTGGATTTCAGAAATCCAAGAGAACAGTGTAACAGACTTTAATATATGTCACACAAGGGAGCAATCCTGAGGTGACCATGTCCAACCAAGTCAAGATTGCAGTAGAAGTGCACTTTAGTTTGTATATGAAATGACACAGATCCTAGAGTCCCATTATGGGGGGGGGGGGGGGGGGGGGGGGGACGGACGACCCCTACTTGATCAGATCGGGATGCCCCTGTTCCTATGCTCCCCTCTCCATCACCTCTGATATATCCTCACTTATTCTCCAAAATACGATACAAACTCTTCAGGCTGAACCAGTAGGATTCTCCTTTACCTGCTGCAGGCTTGGCTTCAGTAATGTGAGCCTTTGACAAATCAAAAACCTAGCTGGAGGTCCTGGTCTCAGGTTTCCTATCAGTGAGGGTTTCTGGTTGCAGAGTCCTGGTGTTGGGTTTCCTGGTTGTGTGGGTTTCTGGGTGAAGGGTCGGGGTCTCAGGTTTCCTGATTGTGAAGGTTTGGAGCTGCAGGTCCTGGTCTCAGGTTTCCTACCAGTGAGGGTTTGGGGGTACAGGGTCCTGGTCTCATGTTTCCTGTCTTCGAGGATTCAGTTCCTGGCAGGGGCGTAGCCACAGGGTGGGTCTTGGGAGCCTAGGCCCTTCCCCCAGTGTTCGTCTGGCATCCTCCCACCCCAGAACCCGCATGAGCCACTATCTTCCTTTTGTTTGCCTCCTCCCCGCAGTCCAGCGTCTCATTCGCTCCCTCCCCCGCTGAACTTCTCTGACTTTCCAGCAGCGTCAGCTCCCAAGGCAGCTTCGCCTTTTGCCAACCCCGGAAGCTTTCTCTCTGCCAGCATCCCGCCTATGCGGCAACAGGAAGTTGTGCAGAGAGAACGCTTCCGGGGTTGGCAAAAGGCGAAGCTGCCTTGAGAGCTGACGCTGCTGGAAAGTCAGAGAAGTGGGGGGAGGGGGGCAGTGAAAGAGATACCAAACCGTGGAGAGGAGGGAAATGAGAGAGAAACCCGACTGTAGGTGGTGGAGGAGGGAAAGATACACGAGCTGAAAAAGGATGAGTGGCATTGAAAAGGAATGGGGATATACTGCGGAGGGATAGGAGAAATGGGATGGTAAAAGAGAGGCAATAGGAGATGGGGGTAGAAGAGAGTAAGAGAAAAACGGTATGGAGGCAAGGGAAGCAAGGAGAGACAGGGTTAGAGCTGGGGCTAGTGAGATGAAAGGCAGTGGAGGGTAGCTTAGGACTGCGAGGGTGAATACAGAAGATGGAATGGGGGGGACAGAGGGCATTGGGAGTGCTGGCGGGAATGAAAGGGAAATAGGAACAACCAGTAGGTAGATGAGATGTGAAAAGGAGAAGACTAAAGGGTGAGAAAAAGGGAGAATGAGGGTAAAATCAAATGGGCTGATATAAACATAGGGAAAAAACATAAAAACAAAGATCAGGGCCAGACAGATGTAGAGAAGGGAAGGAAGAAGACAAAAGGAGAAAGAAGAAGGAAAATGAGGGTGCTGGACATTGATTGGGGGTAGGGACAGAGAAGAGGGTGTGCTGGACATGGGAGGAATAGGGAGATGCTGACACTGAAGAGGGAGAGGAACATGGAGGGATGCTTGATACAAGGGGAACAGGGTGATGGTGGGGAAAATAGGATATGCTGGATGGAAGGAGCGAGAGAAAGAGAGAAGATACTGATCAGAAACATGAAAATAGAGAGGAAGAAAGGGAAAGAGGAAAAGAGAAGATGCTGGAAGAGAGGAGGTAGACAGCAAAAAATGGGGAATAACAGGATGAAGGATGAGAGGGTTGGGATAAGCGAGATGGAAAGCTGTAGGTGGATGAAGTAAAAAAAATGTAAAAAAGAAGACTGAAGATGAATAGTAAGAATGAATGAAATCTGAGGAAATGGAGGAAAGCTGAAAGGAAAAGATCAGCCAGATGGATGAAGTGACAAATGGACTGGAGACCTTGGAAAGAAAGTAAAAAAAAAAACAGAGGAAAGCAGAAACTGAAGGCTAGGACAATATGATCAGAAAAAACAAAACAACCAGACAGCAAAGGTAGAGAGAAGAATTTTATTTTTAATTCAGTGAAAGGAAAATGTCAGTTTTACAAGAAATTTACACTGATTTCTTTGCATTTTGCAGAATGCAGGGTGCTGTTTCTATTTCTCTAATGTTGCATTGCATGCAGAGTGGGGCTTCTTGGGGTTAATATTTAATTTCTGTCTACGTATTCATATTTTAAGGTTGTGCTCACTTATTCTGTACTTGGTAAGGGTCTATTTGTGTTCAGTGTTTGTGACTAGGGAGATGATGGAGACATTTCACTAGCTCAAAGATATACATTTTAATAATACTCATGAATTCAGAATTTTTCAGTGGAAAGCTAGAGATGAGTCTGGAAAGAGAAGGGCACCTTAAGGAAATATTTCTACATAGCAAGCAAGAGCCTTCCAGTGGGAATATTTCTTTATTAGGATTTATTTACCTCCTTTTTGAAGGTGCAGGCACACACCCAATCAGAATTTAAGAGCCCTGGGATCGGCAAGGAAGATCCCTCAATTGTGGGGTGTTTGATAATCCAACAGGAAGGGAAGAAAGGCAGAGACCGGACAGGCCTTGCAGTCTCTCTCGGCTGCCCTACCCTCGCTCTCTCTGTTTCTATAAAGGTTCATGGCTAAATCCTCACAGCAGCCTGGTCTTACACTAAGCTCCCAGGAGAGGGGTCTTGTTACCGCATATCTTTGAAATCATTCTCTCAACTTCACTCAGACTGTTAAACAGTTTTGCTAAGCAAATTATCCCCAGAACCTGCTGACAAAAATTAAAGTGTAGAAGCAAGACCGTTGGGTTGCCTTTATGCCATCACACTGTACCGTTTCTTGGTCGGAGTTTGGATTGACATTTTCTATTCTCATCTATTACCAGAGTATCGAGGGCTCTGGTGAAGCTTTGGCCGATGTTTATGCGTGCATGCCTCCCTCATGACTGTGGTTAGCATTCCAAAAATCCCCCCAAATAACCGCGGCCTCAGACGACAGGCAGAATTATCAGAAACAGAGAGAGAATGATAAAAAGGGCAAAGACCCACATGGAGAAACCTTTCTTTTTTTTTTTTTCACCTATATGAGAGAGAGGTGAAAAACTGCAGGGTATTTAGGAAAATCAAGGGGAAAAGTGGGATTTGCAAAAGGCAGAAAATTTAAACAAGTTTTCAGTGTTTAGAAAGGAAGAGGGAAAGTGACAGAACAAAGGCAAGATAACTACAAAATGACTAGAAATCCATTTACTGAAGAGGAAACACTTGATGTACTTAAAACAATCGAAAGTGGATAAAGCTATGCGACATAATAATGCCCCTCTGCCCCACCCCCAAATATTGAAAGTGCTTAAGGTTGTTCTGCCCTTCTCCAGTCCCCTCTCCCCCCCCCCCCCCCCCTTCCCACCATATAGAGCTCTCTTCAATTTGTCCTTCAAGACTGGGTAGAAAAAATGAGAAGGAGCTTTACACACTGAAAACATTGTTAATTTAAATTTTGTTTTGTTTTTGGGTTTTTGCCGGGTTTTTGAGGCCTGAATTGGCCACTGTTGGAGACAGGATGCTGTGTTTGATGGACCCTTGGTCTTTTCCCAGTATGGCGGTGCTTATGTTCTTAATGGTCAAGAGTTTGGAAAATGAGCCTCAGTGCATGCATTGGGGGACATAAAACCCATTAGCTACATAGGAGCTACAGGAACCATCCCTTCAGATGACCCGAGAGTCGTCTGTCAATGGACGAGGGAAGCTGACGGGATGCCCACCTCTCGCTTAGACTATGGAGAATGGCTAAAAAGGGAATTGTGAGACTAAAAGATACTGCGAACCGCTATGTGGATAATGATGAAGAAAAAGCAAATTTGCTAAATAGATACTTTTGTTCTGTTTTCACAGAGGAAAATCCTGGAGAAGGACCGCGATGGACTGGAAATAATACAATTGAGAATGAAGTGGATAGAGCACCGTTCACGGAAGAAAGTGTGTATCAACAACTTGAAAAGCTAAAGGTGGACAAAGCCATGGGACCGGACGGGATCCACCCCAGGATATTGAGGGAGCTCAGAGAGGTTTTGGCGGGTCCTCTTAAAGATTTGTTTAATATATCCTTGCAGACGGGAAAGGTTCCGAGGGATTGGAGAACGGCGGAGGTGGTCCCTCTTCACAAAAGTGGTGATAGGGAAGAAGCTGGAAACTACAGGCCGTTAAGCCTCACTTCGGTTATTGGAAAAGTAATGGAAGCGATGCTGAAGGAAAGGATAGTGAATTTCCTGGAAGCCAATAAGTTGCAAGATCCGAGACAACATGGTTTTACCAAAGGGATATCGTGCCAAACGAATCTCATTGAGTTCTTTGATTGGGTGACAGGAGAATTGAATCAGGGATGAGCTATGGACGTAATCTACTTAGATTTCAGCAAAGCTTTTGACACGGTTCCCCACAGGAGGCTCTTAAATAAACTGGATGGGCTGAAGATAGGACCCGAAGTGGTGAACTGGATTAGGAACTGGTTGACGGACAGAAGCCAGAGGGTGGTGGTGAATGGAATTCGCTCGGAGGAGGGAAAGGTGAGTAGTGATGTGCCTCAGGGATCGGTGCTGGGACCGATTCTGTTCAATATATTTGTGAGTGACATTGCCGAAGGGTTAGAAGGTAAAGTTTGCCTATTTGCGGATGATACTAAGATCTGTAACAGAGTGGACACCCGGGAGGGAGTGGAAAACATGAAAAAGGATCTGAGGAAGCTAGAAGAATGGTCTAAGGTTTGGCAATTAAAATTCAATGCGAAGAAATGCAAAGTGATGCACTTAGGGAATAGAAATCCTCGGGAGATGTATGTGTTAGGCGGGGAGAATCTGATAGGTACGGACAGGGAGAGGGATCTTGGGGTGATAGTATCTGAGGATCTGAAGGCGATGAAACAGTGTGACAAGGCGGTGGCCGTAGCTAGAAGATTGTTAGGCTGTATAGAGAGAGGTGTGACCAGCAGAAGAAAGGAGATGTTGATGCCCCTGTATAAGTCTTTGGTGAGGCCCCACCTAGAGTATTGTGTTCAGTTTTGGAGGCTGTACCTTGCGAAGGATGTAAAAAGAATTGAAGCGGTGCAAAGAAAAGCTACGAGAATGGTATGGGATTTGCGTTACAAGATGTATGAGGAGAGACTTGATGACCTGAACATGTATACTCTGGAAGAAAGGAGAAACAGGGGTGATATGATACAGACGTTCAAATATTTGAAAAGTATTAATCCGCAAACGAACCTTTTCCAGAGGTGCGAAGGCGGTAGAACAAGAGGACATGAAATGAGATTGAAGGGGGGCAGACTCAAGAAAAATGTCTGGAAGTATTTTTTCACGGAGAGAGTAGTGGATGCTTGGAATGCCCTCCCGCGGGAGGTGGTGGAAATGAAAACAGTAACAGAATTCAAACACGAGTGGGATAAACATAAAGGAATCCTGTTCAGAAGGAATGGATCCTAAGGAGCTTAGCCGAGATTGGGTGGCAGAGCCGGTGGCGGGAGGCGGGGATAGTGCTGGGCAGACTTATACGGTCTGTGCCCTGAAAAGGACAGGTACAAATCAAGGTAAGGTATACACAAAAAGTAGCACATATGAGTTTATCTTGTTGGGCAGACTGGATGGACCATGCAGGTCTTTTTCTGCCGTCATTTACTATGTTACTATATTGCAACTTGCTTCTCACATGTCTCCCACTTAGACATCTTTCTCCTCTTCAATCTGTTCAAAATTCTGCTGCACTATTAATATTTATTTATTTATTTATGGCATTTATATCCCACATTATTCCCACCCATGGACAAGTCATGTTTCTGCCAGTGTCGTTATGCTCATATTATCCCTCTCCTCAAGACACTTCACTGGCTTCCTATCCGTTTCTGCATATAGTTCAAACTCCTCTTATTGACCTATAAGTGCATTCACTCTGCAGCTCCTCAGTACCTCTCCACTCTCACCTCTCCCTACATTGCTCCCTGGGAACTCCATTCACTGGGTAAATCTCTCTTATCTGCAACCTTCTCCTCCACTGCTAACTCCAGACTCCGTTCCTTTTATCTTGGTAAACCATATGCCTGGAATAGACTTCCTGAGCCAGTATGTCAAGCTCCATCTCTGGCCGTCTTCAAATCTAAGCTAAAAGCCCACCTTTTTGATGTTGCTTTTAACTCCTAACCCTTATTCACTTGTTCAGAACCCTTATTTTATCATCCCCACTTTAATATTCCCTTATCCCTTGTTTGTCCTGTTTGTCCTAATTAGATTGTAAGCTCTGTCGAGCAGGGACTGTCTCTTTATGTTCAAGTGTACAGCGCTGCGTACATCTAGTAGCGCTTTAGAAATGATAAGTAGTAGTAGTCTTATGGGATTCCGGAATCTTGCTCCTCTTTGGGATTCCGGAATCTTGCTACTCTTTGGGATTCCGGAAACTTGTTACTCTTTGTCCTTATCCCTTAGGAATCTTGTTACTCTTTGTCCTTATCCCTTATTTGTCCTGTTTGTCTGTCCTGATTAGATTGTAAGCTCTGTGGAGCAGGGACTGTCTCTTCATGTTCAAGTGTACAGTGCTGCGTATGTCTAGTAGCGCTATGGAAATGATAAGTAGTAATAGGAGTCTTTAGGATTCCGGAATCTTGCTACTCTCTGGGATTCTGCACAGAATGTTGCTACTCTTTGGGATTCCGGAACCTTGTTACTCTTTGGGATTCCGGAACCTTGTTACTCTTTGGGATTCCGGAATCTTGCTACTCTTTGTCTTTATCCCTTATTCGTCCTGTTTGTCTGTGCTAATTAGACTGTAAGCTCTGTGGAGCAGGGACTGTCTCTTCATGTTCAAGTGTACAGCGCTGCGTACGTCTAGTAGCGCTATAGAAATGATAAGTAGTAGTAGTAGTAGAATACTGCCTCTGTAGGTCAGAAGGGTTGACTCATCCAGAGTACTATGCTTAGTTCAGAAGGTCACAGTGTCCTACGAATGGTTTGAGGTTGAAACTGTTAAATTTAATTTTGGGAGTTATGGAGACACATCTTTGGGTTTCGTTCCCCCCCCCCCCCCCCCCCCCCCCCCCCCCCACCACCACCACCACCACCACACACACACACACATACATACAATGTAAATTTTGGCTGGACAACATGACATCAGGCCAAAATGTATCCTGTTAACTGCGGGAGGGAAAATAGGAATTCAAGTGTAGTCCGAACATTTAGCCAGCTGGACTAATATCCAGTGCTCTTTGTCTAAATAACTTCTTAGGTCAGCCTGCAGATACAGCAGGCTTAAAGTATTTTTATTTATTATTTTAAATGCATTTATATACCAGAAAATTGATGGATCACTATTCTATTAAGACAACATTAAGATAGAAGATATAACATAATAAAGGTTACTACCTTCAAATTTCACCACAATTAATCTCTTATCTATCTTCATTGATAAAAACAGCTTGCACAGTCCATGGTCACAGATTAACAAGAGAAATCTTCCTGGACAAGAAGGCTTTTGACGCTGGATATAGAGAGGATGGGATAGGATTTAGGATTTATCTCGTGTCTTTTTGATAGTAGTGCAAGGTGAGTTGCATTCAGGTTCACATTGAAGGACCTGACACAGCTGTGTTTCGGCGTGTGAGCCTGCATCAGGGGTCAGCATGAATTACGTCACCGATGGCTCTCCTGAGTAATTTTCACGTAGTGGTTGATTCAAACACGGGCAACGTGATTTACACAGCAAAGGACTTTGTAATCTTAGGATTCAAGTTTCCTGTTTTATCGACATTGGCTTTACAGGTTTGGTGACCCCTGAGGCAGGCTCACGGCCGTGTCGGGTCCTTCAATGTGCTGCTACAATAAAGGTCCTTGAATATCCTCTTGGTATTCGCCTTACTTATTTGTTTGGTGTCTACTCTTCCGCGAGGATTTTGCTTCCCTCCTCCTTTTCTTTTTCTCCTTGCATTCAGGTAGACCAGGTATTTCCCTGACCCCACAGGACTTACAGTCCAAGGCGCCTTTTACTAAAGTTTGGTAAAATTTGAGCTTAACTTAACCTGGGACTTTCCTAGGCGCTCAGCTCAGATTTAGCATGGCAGTGTTTAGGGCATTTTCTTTTTCCTTTTTCTGCAGGTCCTGTGCTCGAGACCTGCAACTTACCACCTCCTATTTATAAGCACTACCGTAAGAGTTTCTTGCGCTATCCGGTTAGTGTGTGCTAATTATATCGTACTAGCCCGCCTTCCGCCCATGACATGCTCTCTGAAAAATATATATTTTTAAATAGTTAATGCACGCAAAAGCAGGAAAATGACTGCAAAATGTTTTAACGCGGTTTGTTGTAAACCTTTTGTCTAACGCTAACTGTGCATTAGGGCTTAATATCCTTTAGGAAAGGGCCTTAAGTTAGTGCCCGAGGCAATAGAGGGTTAAGGGGTCCTTTTACTAAGCCATGGGAATGGCCTGCAGCAGTGTGGGCGCATGCTTATGGCACGCACCGGGCCATTTTTTACCACGGCTGGGAAAAAAGGCTTTTTTTCAATGGGGACAGCAAATGGCTATTTACTGCCTGAGCCTTACCGCCACCCTTTGACCTAGCGCTAAGGGCTCATACGCCACACGCGTGGTACTCAAGCAGTGCAAGCCAACGTGGCCGCTTTTCTGATTACCGCCAGGAACGCCCCCTGCCGTAGAAAATAGAAAAATATTTTCTACCGTGAGAAACAGCACACCAACTTTGACATTACCGCCAGTGGGCGCACTACCCAGGTGGTAGTATCAGTTTGGCCTTCGCTACACGCATGGTAGCCCTAAGTGACTTACTGGAGCTCACAGGACAGACGAGGCCGCAGCCTGATTTGCTCCTGTAGCTGTACAGTCAGAAGAATTGGACTTGATTTCTGTGCAGACTTCCACAAGCTTAATTTCATGAAGATGTAACATAAATCTAAGAGAGTATTTTCTTTCTGCAAAACTCTTCAAAGCAGCATCTGCTGGCCATGGATTCCAAACGGACAACCTCCATAATCTCCTGAAGCTGCTCTACCCAGTGCCAAGGAGTGCGTGATATAGAAGACGGAACACTTAAGCCAGCCAAAAAGATGGCCAGCTTCCAGAGGACTTCGGTTGCCCTGTCTTGCAAATCCTGGAGAAACACAACTGCCTTCCACAGCAGAAAGTCATTTTATGAGTCACGGCAGAGCATACGGAGCCAACTCTGTGGACCCAAGCATATTGGGCCCTAGGCAAACATAGATTTGGGGGCGCTCCTCCCCCCCCCCCCCCCCCCACCATCACTTCACCTCTCCGAAAGTAGCAGAGAGAACTTCACAGCCTTGCTGTATGATAGCATAATAGTTTGCGAGTGAGCATGGGGACTTTGCAAGCACATGCTTAATGGTTAGAGCAGGAGAGCTGCCAAGTTACTGGGTTTCAGGAGGGAAATTCTGAGCCAGTCCTGGATCTCTGCAACCCTATCCGGGTACATTATGGGACCTGAAGTGCTGACTTCAATTTCTGTTAAAAGGAGCTACAAATAGACAGGGCCGTGCCTAGGGTCTCTGGTGCCCCCCTGCAGACTATCAAGCCCCCACCCCCTCCGTCTAGCAAAGCAGGAACAGAAGGGAGCAGGCAAGTAAGCTGGACCTCAGGAAAAAAATAGCACTGTATGTATCCCTCATTGATAAGGCTCTGACTCTAAAGTTTAGCAATTTCATTAAAGCAAAATGTATTTTCATAACACTTCAAAGATTTCCAACTCAAAATAGGAATGCTAATTCAAAATGTGAGCAAAGTCCTCTTAGTTTCCAAAGATTCTTTTTCTAATCTCCTTTGCACCAAAGGATATAATTGAGATCAAACATTTGTCTCTGATCAACTATCTCAGATCAAATATTTATTTCAGATTAAATATTAAGGTTTCCTTGCTTACAGTCACTTAAATCTACCTAGCCTTTATATAGCTTATAGGATTTAAACACTCTTAAACTGAAATTCACCCTTTTCTATTCTTCATAAACTTCAAGTAATCCTGAAATATTCAGATCCTTTTTCACTAGAGAAATCTCAAACTTCAATCTCCACCAACCTCTTTTCATTCATATTTTCTCATTTACCACATAATCTGGCAGTCTTTTATAATTTCAGTCAACACACACAGGAACTCACAGCTGCATGTCTCTCTTGGCCAAACCGACAGTCAGTTGCTGTCTCACTCTGTTCCCTTCCGGGCAGATTTCTAACAAAAGCTGATCATCCAATCAGAGAGCTCTATTTGAATGCAGATTAACATACAGACACTGTAATGGGAATTTTTAGTGAAAAACACTAGATAAACCCTTCGTTTTTGGACCAAACTTCACACTTTTGATCAGAGCCATGCCCTAACATTAAGGCTGTAAACACTTCCATCATTTTTTATTCATAAATATGCAAATGAGAACCTCCCAAAAACGGACTAATTTGCATACGATTTAAACAAATCTGAGCATATGACAACCAAGTACAGAGTCCCAGCACCTGAATTCTGCAATTAGATTTAATACAAATACTTTTAAAACTTATTTTTAGCACTTTTAAAATTTCAGGTTGTCTTTAATTTGAATGCGGTTCAAGCTCTGAAGCTCACCCTGAGTGAGGAATTAGCCACAAACCACAGCATATATAGCAATTTGGTTGCATTCTTTAAAATAACTTGAAGAGCCTGCCTGCCTCAGTGAATAATGCTGTTGCTTTCACTTCCGGTTTTAGGGCAGGGGCGATCGCAACTTCAGCTAAAAGATTTTGCAAGTGAGTGGAAGGCAGGGACCGCAGGGCAGCAGCGCCCCTCGAAGGCAGGCGCCCCCCTGCATTGCTTACCTGGCTTACCGCATTGGCACGGCCCTGCAAATAGAACACTGAATTGAGATTTAAGTTTAAAAACAGGACTGGCCAAAAGTCTCCCTCCTGGAGGTGGGTAACTTGACATCTCTACAGCAGTGGGCTGAGAACCAGGGAAACCGGGCAAGTCATTTTCACCCTCCATTGCCTCTGGTACAAATCAGAGATACCAAGGGTGAACTGCCTGGAAGAGTGAGATTTCAGGGCAATGTGTGTTCAACAGAAAAATTGACAAAGTTTTACATGTGAAAAAGGTTCACAAATGGAGCAAAGCAAAGCAACATATTTAGGGCCCCTGTTACCAAGCTGCGGCAAAAGGGGGCTGGCGCTGGGGTCAGCATGTGTTTTACATGCGCGCTGAGGCCCACTTTTACCGCATCTGGTAAAAGGGAAGTCTTGATTTCCTGCAGGTAATATGGCTGTGTGCCAGGTAAAAGCACTTGCCGCGCGGCCATTTCGGGGGGGGGGGGGGGGCCTTACCGCCACCCATTGAGGTGGCGGTACGGGCTCCCACGTTAACCCAGTGTTAACCAGGCAGCACACGGCACTGCCCGATTATCACCAGGTACACTCCGGGACTATAAAAACAAATATTTGTAGCGCCGGAAATGAAGGCGCGCTAGGGGCAGGAAGTAGCGCCGGGCTGCTGAGGTAGCCTGGCGGTACTTCCTGTATAGCAAGCGATATGCCCGTGTTGGGCTTACCGCGGCTTAGCTTTTTTTGATGCTTCTGAAAGGATAGAGGCAGAATGGAGGCAGTATTAGGACAGTGGATTTTGCCCAAGTAATTTAATACTTAACAGGGTAAATTCCCTTCACATACTATGGTACGTTTACGCCAGTGAACTTCTCCACTGCAGCCCAGATTTTCAAAGGCAAGCTTAATTTATATGAGTCTGTTCTCATCAGGGACTGAGAAACATACACAAGTGCAATGCACTCTCTAACTCTCTTTTCTAGTGATCTCCTGCTGCTCATGTGTTCATTCAGGCAGTGACCCCCCACCCCCACCCCAGCTCAGCCCACCATCGTGTAAAGTTCTTGTATTTGCAGCCAGTTCTTTTCCTCAGCTGACAGGCATGTGGATAGCTGGGTGGCTGGTGGATGTGAGGATCACCTGGTCACTTGCCTGCCTTGTGGAAAGGTGGCGGACCTCACGCATCACCTAGACAGGATCTTAGGTAGTGCTGGGGAGCATTCGGCTGTCTTGGTATATGTAGGTACCAGTGACATAGGAAAATGTGGGAGGAAGGTTCTGGAAGCCAAATTTAGGTTCTTAGGTAGAAAGCTGAAGTCCAGATCCTCCAGGGTAGCACTTTTAGAGATGCTCCCCATTCCACACACAGGACCCAAAAGGCAGGCAGAGCTCCGAAGTCTCAATACGTGGTTGAGACGATGGTGCAGGGATTAGTGACATAAGATTTGTTAGGAACTGGGCAGCATTCTGGAAAGGGGGGAACGCTGTTCTGAAAGGATTGGATCCACCTTAACTGGGATGAAACCAGGCTGCTGGCGCTTGTTAAGACTCTCATAGACTTATTACTGTAAAGTCATGATATCTTAGAGTATAAACTTGGCACACCAGTCACACTTGGAGCCTCTGTTATTTTTATGAAGCCTCTTTTATTTGAATACATCACAGATAATTTACTCACTGACAGATGTTCAGAAGTGCTGCTCCAGGGCACAGAGACTCCTTAATCCAAGAGCTGATGGAGGTGGAGATCTGAGGAGAGGTAGCTTTATTGCAGGGGAGAAAGAGAGTTGAACAGGTAGAAGTGGTTCAAAGCTGGGTGACTGGAATGTGTGATATCTCATTAGGGAGGAGATATTTTCAAGGTAAAAAACCAAGTTCATTGCAGGGAGTTTCAGTAGGACAGAGCTGTCTGGAATAAGATGGTGCATGCTCCATGTCTCTAGCAAGATGGTGGAATACCTCATGGCTGAATGGACAAAGGGGTGTTGAGGCTTCACACAGGCTCAGGGAGGAGCAGATAGAGACCAATGGGGACAGAGCCTGCCACCGGGTAGCAAGGGAGGTGCTAGAGGACAGCCCTCGATTGGAGGGAAAGGTCATACCTGGCTGACCTCCCGGGACAAAGATAGTAAGAATGACCAGGAAATGATAGCAGGAAGGCAAAAGAGCCAAGCTTGGCAGAGAGAGAGAGAGGAGGTCTGGGCAGCCTCACACCCAGTGGTAACAGTTCTTATTCAGACAGACAAGTGTGGTTGCATTGCCTGTGAACTACATTACACACAATGCCTTGCTCACATATCTTTGCCGAGGAAACTACAACAGTGAAGATCCTTAGAAATGAGATTAACAGTAAAAGCATTAAACACATTTTAGGATCACATTATAAACCAGTGCAAGGCTGTCAGAGGACAGACCAGCGCTAACTTTTAAAAAGGAGACAGTCACCCAGCAGCGCATGGTTCGGTGTGGAGTATCTTTGAAGGATACTATTGAAACAGGACATTTAGGGAATCCCAATAGAGAGGTTTCAACAATGCTGAAAGTAAGCCAGGTGTGCTTAATGAGAGAGCAGGATGAAGGATGTGCATTAACCACTTCAACTTCTAAGCAGCTTGTAGATCAAAGGAAAAAACACAATTCGAAGTGCCTGTATACAAATGCTAGAAGCCTAAAAAATAAGACGGGAGAGTTAGAATATATAGCACTAAATGATGAGGTAGATATAATAGGCATCTCAGAGACTTGGTGGAAAGAGGATAATCAATGGGACACTGTGTTGACAGGGTACAAATTATATCAAAGTGATAGAGAGGATCAAATTGGATAGGGGGGAGGGTTGCGCTATATGTTAAAGAGGGAATTGAGTCAAATAAAATAAACATTCCACATGACACAGATAGCAGCATGGAATCATAACGGATAGAAATTTGGTGTGTGAAGGGAAGGAGTATTCTTGTAGGGCTATGTACAACCGTCCGCCGGGACAGAACGAACAAACGGATGAAGAAATGTTTACAGAGATTAGGAAAGCTGACCATTTGGGCAACAGTATAATAATGGGTGATTTCAGTTACCTCAATAATGGCTGGATAAATGTTACATCAGGGAGTGCCAGGGAGATAGATGTAATATACAACTGCTTTTTGGAGCAACTGGTCCAGGAACTTACAAGATGGGAAGCCATTTTGGATTTAGTCCTTGATAGCGTGCATGGCAAAGTGCAAGAAGTAGCAGTGTTGGTTCCCCTGGGAAAAAGTGATCATAACATTATCAAGTATGAGCTACTATTTGGGATGAACCTGCAAAGGAAATTACTCTAACTGCATTTCATTTTCAAGGGCGACTATAAAAAAAATTAGGAAAATGGTTCAAAAGGAGCTAAAAGGATCGGCTGCTAAGGTTAGGACACTAACAGGCTTATTTTCGAAAGAGAAGGACGCCCATCTTTTGACACAAATCAGGAGACGGGCGTCCTCCCAGGGTCGCCCAAATCGGCATAATCGAAATCCGATTTTGGGCGTCACCAACTGCTTTCCGTCGTGGGGACGACCAAAGGTCCCAGGGGCGTGTCGGAGGCGTAGCAAAGGTGGGACTTGGGCGTGCCTAACACATGGGCATCCTCGACCCATAATGGAAAAAAAGGGCATCCCTGACGAGCACTTGGGCGACTTTACTTGGTCCTTTTTTTGTTATGACCAAGCCATGCCCAAACTGACCAGATGACCACCAGAGGAAATCAGGGATGACCTCCCCTTACTCCCCCAGTGGTCACTAACCCCCTCCCACCCTCAAAAAAAACTTTTAAAAATATTTTTTGCCAGCCTCTATGCCAGCCTCAAATGTCATACCCAGCTCCATGACAGCAGTATGCAGGTCCCTGGAGCAGTTTTAGTGGGTACAGTGCACTTCAGGCAGGCGGACCCAGGTCCATCCCCCCTACCTGTCACACTTGTGGTGGTAAATGTGAGCCCTTCAAGACCCACCAGAAACCCACTGTACCGACATCTAGGGAGCAATTTCTGAAGTCCACAGCAGTGCCCCCTAGGGTGCCCGGTTGGTGTCCTGGTATGTCAGGGGGACCAGTGCACTACGAATGCTGGCTCCTCCCGTTTCTGAGATGGGCGTCCTTAGTTTCCATTATCGCCGAAAATCAAAAACGACCAAATCTAGGGACGGCCATCTCTAAGGATGACCTAAATTTCAAGATTTGGTCGTCCCCGACCGTATTATCGAAATGAAAGATGAACACCCATCTTGTTTCAATAATACGGGTTTCACCGCTCCTTCATCGGAACATCCAGTGAGGATGTCATCGGGAAAACTTGGGCGCCCCTTTCGATTATGCCCCTCCACAACAGACATGGACGTTAAGCAAAAATACCATCTTGGAAGCCCAGCCCAGATGCATTCCACATATTTGCAATGGTGGAAAGAATAGAAAACGACAGTCAGCATGGTTAAAAGGTGAAGTAAAAGAGGCCATTACAGCCAAAAGATTGTCCTTCAAAGAATGGAAAAAGGACCCAAATTTATTTATTTATTTATTTTATTTACATCAATTTATATACCGTATCTTATTGCTACTGCAAGACAGAACGGTTTACAATTTATAAAAAAAAAAAAAAAACCAGTACAATAAGTACAAATTGGACAAACATTAGAACTCCAATCATTACAGGAAAGCACAGCAAACCCAACAAACTAGCTACATAAGATGAAAACAATATAACTCATGATTAATACACAGGAGAACACTGCAGATACAAAATTAAATACATAATATAATCTACACAGACAGATAATACAGTTTTGACTTAGTATATATTACAGATGCCCATTTATAACCTTTCTTCCATTATTCTAAATTCTGATCTACATACTCGATAAAGTAGAAGGTTTTCAAAAGTTTCCGAAAATGAAAGTAAGATTTCTCAAGTCTGATCTCTTTTGGAAGGCCATTCCAAAGAGAGGGAGACAGATAGAAAAAAGCCGAATTCCGTGTAGATTCCCATCTAGCCCTAGCAAGAGGAGGAATCACTAACCTGTTATCTGTCAGGGATCTAAGGGTTCGTGTGGCAGTGTAAGGAATAGTTAGATTTGACAGATAGTCAGGATTTAGTGTATAAAAGGCCTTATGGGTCAAGACTAAGGCTTTAAACTTAACTCTTGCTTCAACTGGAAGCCAATGCAGTTGATGTAGCAAAGGTGTTACTCTGTCATCCCTCCGGGCCCTACAAATCATACGTGCTGCAGTATTCTGTATTCTTTGTAATCGCTTCAAGCTAGCTTGGGTGATCCCTGAATATATGATATTACAGTAGTCTAAGCGTGAGGTAATATAAGCAGATGTCAACGTTTTAAGGGAATCCTTACTAATTGAATTCCTAACTGACCGAAGTCTCCTAAGATGGAAAAAAGATTTTTTCACTACGTCAGATATTTGTTCCTCGAAAGTCAGAGCAGAATCAATTATAACCCCAAGGTATCTAAAAGATTTAACTGTAGGGATATTCTTGCCAAATAGCATAGGTACCACTGCTGGACATGTGCCCTGTCCTACTATCCAAGATGTTATAGTCTTATCTGGATTTAATACTAATTGATATGTTGTGAGCCAGTCTGCCACTTTATCCAGACAAATTTGTAGTGGTGTAAGATCCATATTAGATGGTTTAACATAATGTATAAGAAGGAAATCGTCCGCATAAGAATAAAAACTAATACCCATTGTTTGAATGAGAAGTGCCAAGGGACTGACATATAGATTAAACAGTAATGGGGACAGGACCGATCCCTGTGGAACCCCACATGGTAAGTTGTATTCTGTAGAGGACGATTGCTGCTGAACTACTTTAAATGACCGTTCGGTAAGAAAAGATATAAACCATTTCATAATTGTCCCTGAAATGCCAATCTCACCTAGTCTATCAAGAAGTAGTTTATGATTAATTAAATCAAAAGCTGCAGATAGATCCAGTGAAACAACCAAGGCAATATAGCCATGTTCTAGTTTTGCATGAATCTCACTTAACATTGAAGTCAGGCATAAGCAATGGCATAAGCAATGGCAAGTCAGATGCAAAGCATAATAAAGAAGGCTAAGAGAGAATATGAAGATAAATTTGCTGCAGAGGCTAAGTCTCACAATAATAACTTTTCAAGTACATTTGAAGCAGAAAGTCTGCGAGGGAATCCGTGGAACCATTAGATCATGAAGGAGCAAAATGGGCACTCAGGGAAGACAAGGCCATAGCGGAGAATCTGAATGAATTCTTTGCTTTGATCTTCACGGAAGAAGATGTAAGAGATCTGCCTGTACCAAAAATGGTTTTCAAGGGTGATGATGTGGAGAAACTGAGAGAAATCGTGGTGAACCCGGAAGATGTACTGAACCAAACTGACAAATTAAAGAGTAGTAAATCACCTGGACCGGATGGCATACATCCAAGGGTACTCAAAAAAACTCAAGCATGAAATTGCTGATCTGCTACATAGTAACATAGTAAAAAAAGACCTGCACGGTCCACCCAGTCTGCCCAACAAGATAAACTCACGTGTCATTTTATGTGTACACCTTACCTTGATTTGTACCTGTCTTTTTCAGGGCACAGACCGTATAAGTCTGCCCAGCACTATCCCCCCCCCCCCTCCCAACCACCCGCCCCGCCTCTCACCACTGCTGTTAGTAATATGTAACCTGTCATCAAAATTCTCTGCAGTACCTGAAGAATGGCCAATGTGACGCTGCTTTTTAAAAAGGGTTTTAGTGGTGGCCTGGGAAATTACAGACCAGTAAGCCTCACCAATTTGCTTCATTTCTTTGAAGGCGTGAATAAATATGTGGATAAAGATGAGCCGGTTGCTGTAGTGTACCTAGATTTTCAGAAAGCTTTTGATAAAGTTCCTCATGAGAGACTCCTGAGAAAATTAGAGCCATGGAATAGGAGGCAATGCCCTGTTGTGGATTAGGAATTGGTTATTGGACAGAAAACAGAGGGTAGGGTTAAATGGTCATTTCTCTCAATGGAGGAGGGTGAACAGTGGAGTGCCGCATGGATTAGTACTGGGACCAGTGCTATTTAACATATTTATAAGTGATATGAATAAATATGTCTTTATTGAGTAGGTTGTAAATGCCTGGAATAGCTTACTGGAAGTGTGAACTGGACCCAAATAGCTGGCTAGAGACCCAGGTCCCACTGCAGAAAATTGGGTTTGTGATTAAAATTAGAGCTATTCTATTTGTGGAGACAAAAAATAAGGCACAAAAAAATAAAAATAGTTGCTACCTTTGCTAAAGAAATATTTAATCATAGCAAATGTGTAAATGGCTCTTATTTAATGAACACACATCAAACAGTGACTGACTTACAATACAGCAGTCGACAATAACCTACTTTTCAAAAACTTCCAGATTTGAGTTTGACTGCATCTTAGTCCAAGTGTACTTCTCAGAGGAGCAGATATCCTGCAACAACTTTGGTTGACTTCTGAGATGTGACAGCACAGATGCCAGTTACCCGGTTCCAGGCTGGAGACTTCTTGGCCAGTCCAGGTTTTGAACTTACATCTCAAAGGAGTGTGAAATTTGTAGTGTTTGATCCTGCCCATTGAAATGAGTGCTGCAAGTCTCATAGTGGTCAGAAATCCAAGATTATCCCAAAATCTCCAGCCTGGACCTGGATAACTTGGCATCTCGGTGAAAGTCTTTGTATGACAAGCTGTGATAAGTATGAGGCTGTCCTATCTGGGGTAGGCCACTAGATGGCGCTAGTAGGAGAATAGATGGAGGTCGCTAGGACCGGGGAGAGCCCTGGGATGTCCACAGGTGTAGGAGGTTATGGGCTGGGTCCTGTGTACCTAATTAACCACTTTATACCCCACCTGAGGGTGAAAGGAAGAGAAGTGAGCTGGCAGCAGAGGAAGAAATCCCCCTGGAAGATACTGGCTAACCTTGTGGACTTGGGGTGGACTGGGTGTCCAAAGGAGATCAGCAGGCTGAAAATCCTGGGGTAAGAAGTCCCTAAAGCATTAGTGTTTGACTGTGTGTCCTCAGTACGTATAGGAACTGTGTGTTCAGAGGAAGGACTATGTGTCCAGGACTGTGTGTCCAAAGAAGGAAGGACTGTGTGTCCAAAGAAAGGGGGACTGTGTGTCCCAGTACTGAGAGAAGCAGGCTGCAAAGCGTGGGGTTAGAAGTCCCCAAAGTATTGAAGCTAGTACTGAGCCCATGTATCTGTGTGGGGTGGCTCAGTCTGAAGACCTATGAAAGCATAAAGTATTAAGCTAGAAGAAGTGTGCCCAGGGGCTGGAATAAAGAGTTGCCTGAGAAATATGCAGTTGGTGAGACCTGTTTAATTTGCTTAGTGGGAACCAGGTCACCCTGAGCGAGAAGGGATAGCACACTAATTTGCATGTGATCTGCATATTGAGAACCAGGTCACCCTGAGTGAGAAGGGGGATATCACAAAGCGCTTAAAGTTGTGCTGCGTGAACACAATTCCTTTGACAGATTCAACCAGCAGGGAAATAGAGAAATTAGCAATGCCTTTCCCTCTCTCTCTTTAGCGCCCCCATGTGTCCAGACTGACTAATAGACCAGAGATGGTTTCTCTCATTAAGGGGCCCTTTTACAAAGGCGAGCTGAAAAATGGCCTGCAGTAGTGTAGACGCATGTTTGGGGCGCGCGCAGAATCATTTTTCAGCGCACCTGTAAAAAATGACTTTCTAAAATATTTGCCGAAAATGGATGTGCGGCAAAATGAAAATTGCTGCGCATTCATTTTGGGCCTGAGACCTTACTGCCAGCCTTGACCTAGCGGTAAAGTCTCACGCGGTAACCGGGCGGTAATGAGTTACGTGCGTCAAAAGCCACTTGGCGCGTGTCCAATACATGCGTCTGAAAATAAAAATAATTTTTCGGACGTGCATATCAGAGACGCGCCAAAAATGAAATTACCGCAAGAGCCATGCGGTAGCCGGGCGGTAACTATTTGGGCGCGCATAGACGCTTACGCTGCTTAGTAAGAGGGCCCCTAAGTGGGTAGGTATGTTGGTCAAAGGCACATAAAAGAAAAAGACGATATTTTCCTAAAAATTAAAAACAAACAAACCTGGAGGACAATTCTGATTCAATTGTCACACTGCTAATTATTTATAATCCCAGAAAAATACCAAAAGGAAGAAACAAACTTCAAATAGCACTGACCAAACAGGATATTCCGCCCCTGTGTTTAAAAAGCAGTATCATCAGTCTAAATTTTCCCTGTTTCCTTTTGATTCTGCTTTTTCTGTCTTGTTTTGCAGATTTTCAAGATTATTTTGTCGCTCAGTTTCAAATCTCATATTCAATAAAGAATCCCACAAAAATACTAATATTATATCTGACGTGGCCGAACAGGCTGCAGAAGGGACTTCTATGGTCCATAGAAAATCCACAGCTCAGAAAACACGTTTGCACTATGACAGTGCTCATTTGCCACCAATGAAGGGAAATGTACCGTCGTCTCAATTATTAAGGTTGAAAAGGATCTGTTCGGATTCTTCAGAGTTAATAAATCCAGATCATTTCTGATAAAATTGATGCAGTGTGGATAACCCCACAGAGTGTAAAAAATCCTACAGGCAGGCATTTAGGGGCATCTGCTCCTCTAACACAGGGTATCTACTAATAGAATGAGCACCTGTATTTCAAGCCCATTCTATAAGGAAAAATAGGTGCCAGATTTCTTTATAGAAAACACATTTCCACGAGCCCTAGAGCTGGTGCAATGCTCGTGCCCAGCTGTGCTTTTCTTTATAGAAAACACATCTACACGAGCCCTAGAGCTGGTGCAATGCTCGTGCCCAGATGTGCTTTTCTTTATTGAAAACACATTTACACGAGCCCTAGAGCCGGTGCAATGCTCATGCCTACCTGGGCTTTTCTTTATAGAAAACACATTTACACGAGCCCTAGAGCTGGTGCAATGCTCGTGCCCAGATGTGCTTTTCTTTATTGAAAACACATTTACACGAGCCCTAGAGCCGGTGCAATGCTCGTGCCTACCTGGGCTTTTCTTTATAGAAAACACATTTACACGAGCCCTAGAGCCGGTGCAATGCTCGTGCCCAGCTGTGCTTTTCTTTATAGAAAACACATCTACACGAGCCCTAGAGCTGGTACAATGCTCGTGCCCAGCTGTGCTTTTCTTTATAGAAAACACATCTACACGAGCCCTAGAGCTGGTGCAATGCTCGTGCCCAGCTGTGCTTTTCTTTATAGAAAACACATCTACACGAGCCCTAGAGCTGGTGCAATGCTCGTGCCCACCTGGGCTTTTCTTTATAGAAAACACATCTACACGAGCCCTAGAGCTGATGCAATGCTCGTGCCCACCTGGTCTTTTCTTTATAGAAAACACATTTACACGAGCCCTAGAGCTGGTGCAATGCTCGTGCCCAGCTGTGCTTTTCTTTATAGAAAACACATTTACACGAGCCCTAGAGCTGGTGCAATGCTCGTGCCCAGCTGTGCTTTTCTTTATAGAAAACACATTTACACTAGCCCTAGAGCTGATGCAATGCTCGTGCCCACCTGGTCTTTTCTTTATAGAAAACACATTTACACGAGCCCTAGAGCTGGTGCAATGCTCGTGCCCAGCTGTGCTTTTCTTTATAGAAAACACATTTACACGAGCCCTAGAGCTGGTGCAATGTTCGTGCCCAGCTGTGCTTTTCTTTATAGAAAACACATCTACACGAGCCCTAGAGCTGGTGCAATGCTCGTGCCCAGATGTGCTTTTCTTTATTGAAAACACATTTACACGAGCCCTAGAGCCGGTGCAATGCTCGTGCCTACCTGGGCTTTTCTTTATAGAAAACACATTTACACTAGCCCTAGAGCTGATGCAATGCTCGTGCCCACCTGGTCTTTTCTTTATAGAAAACACATTTACACGAGCCCTAGAGCTGGTGCAATGCTCGTGCCCAGCTGTGCTTTTCTTTATAGAAAACACATCTACACGAGCCCTAGAGCTGGTGCAATGCTCGTGCCCAGATGTGCTTTTCTTTAAAGAAAACACATTTACACGAGCCCTAGAGCTGGTGCAATGCTCGTGCCCACCTGGGCTTTTCTTTATAGAAAACACATTTACACTAGCCCTAGAGCCGGTGCAATGCTCGTGCCCACCTGGGCTTTTCTTTATAGAAAACACATTTACACGAGCCCTAGAGCTGGTGCAATGCTCGTGCCCAGCTATGTATAAAAGCACAGATTATATCATGCTATAATATTACGCTTGCCACCCAAAATCCACCCATGGGCATGCTGACTGGCCAGTACCCTGCCATCAAATCATAGTGCACACATTTTCACTGCTCAATATTTACCTGTATAACTGACTAAGACACCGCTATTAATGTGCCTTCCTGCTGCCTACAGTTAGGTGACTCCTTACATGGTTCCCTTCTTTATGCAGGGCTGGCTTAACCATTAGGCGGACTGGGTTGTTGCCTGGGGCACTAGTTGTTAACTCAGCCAGTTGGGTTTTTGGGATATTCACATTCAAAATTTACATTCTCTGCCGCCTTTATATGCACATCTTTTTCATGAATATTCTTTGAAGATATCCTGCTTCTGGGAAGCAGCAAAGAGCAGTTGGGTCCCACAATGAATAAAGAAGAGGCAGATTTGCATAACGAGGAGGCACCACATCAATCTCAAGCATATTCTTTGTGGATATCCTGAAAACCCAACTGCCTCAAGGACTAGGTTGAGAACCCCTGCAATAGATCCCGACAGCCACAAACTCAAAATACCATCAAGACATACTGGTACCTGCAAGGAGAGTGTGCAGTTTTCAAATGGTCCATTTATCATGTTGTTTATTGATTTTCATCTATTCTTAGCTCACTAATCCTTCTCCTGACACCTTTAATTCAAACATATACACTTATCTGACCAACAAACAGAAGGAAAACAATCAATAGTAATAATAAAAACTTCTCAAAACCCTACTAAGAAATATAGATAGATATGACTGGATGGACCGTTCAGGTCTTTATTCACCATCATCAACTATAAAATGATGCAAAAGTAGGAAGTCCAATTATGTCTTTTACAGTATTGTCTGGAAGGGATGACAATGACTGTTGGGTTTAATTATCAAATTGTCAAGGGGTGGGGTCTAGGGGCCTGAAAATTAATTGGAGAACAAGGGGGCACAGCTGAAGTTTTGCCTAGGGCACCTAATACCCTTGCACTGGTTCTGGCTTTTTGCAAACACATTTTGTTATTGCCATCGGGATAATGTGAGGAAAGAAGAAATGATGTCATTACATGTGGGCTGTGGTTTTCTCATTTTTCATTCACAGTGTCCTGGAAGATACTGAACATTCATCCATGCTTTCACCTTGAATGGTTAGAAATATTTTAAGTAAATAAATAAAGGGCTAGATTATGTATATCACGCCGAAAAAATCAGCACCGAAAAAATACATAAGAACAAAATAACATAAGATTAGCCATACTGGGTCAGATCAATGGTCCATCTAGCCCAGTATCCTGTTTTCCAAACAGTGGCCAAGCCAGGTCATAAGTACCTGGCAGAAACCCAAAGAGTAGCAACATTCCATGTAGAACCCCAAAGAATAGCAAGATTCCGGAATCCTAAAAAGTGACAAGATTCCATGCAGAATCTCAGAGTAGCAACATTCCATGTAGAACCCCAAAGAATAGCAAGATTCTGGAATCCTAACGAGTGACAAGATTCCATGTAGAACCCCCAGGGAATAGCAAGATTCTGGAATCCTAACAAGTGACAAGATTCCATGTAGAATCTAAGAGTAACAACATTCCATACTACAAATCCCAGGGCAAGCAGTTGCTTCCCCATGTCTGTCTCAATAGCAGACTATGGACTTTTCTATAAACTGTGAATAAATGTAGGCGCGGATTATAGAATACACCTAAATCTAGACATAGTTTATACAATGCCCCCAACACCCATTTTCTGTGACTATATTTAGTCACGGCCATTTACGTCAATGAAAACCTGGTGTAAATGCTAACGCCTAAATTAAGTGCGGAACGGGCATAGTCTATAACAGTGCACATAAATTCCAGGAACGTCAACAACCCACCCAGGGCCACACCCTCTTTTCAGACCCACGTCTTAGAATTTACAGCCATCACTTTATAGAATACGCTTAGACATTGGTGCGCGTAAATTCTAATTAAACTCAATTAGTGTCAATAATTGCTTTGTTAAGCTCAATTGACTTGTTAAGCTAATTAAGTTGTGTGCACAAATCCAGGATACGAACAGATTTGCACATTCAACTATATAGAATCTGGGGAAAATGTCCATCTTTATTTACTTAGGGGCCCTTTTACTAAGCCCTGTAGGCGCCTATGCACGTCCAACGTGTGCCAGTTTGGAAGTACCGCCTGGCTACCGTGTGGCCCGGGTGGTAATTCCATGTTTTACACGCGTCCAATTCGCATGCCAGAAAATATTTTTTATTTTCCAGCACGCTGCTAACCGGGCGATAATTAGCTGTGTAGCACGCTGACAATTACCGCCCAATTAATACGTGAGATCTTACCGCTGCTAAGTCAATGGGTGGTGGTAAGGTCTCAGATCCAGAATGGATGTGCGCCAATTTTTTACTTTCAGCCAAAAAAGTCCTTCTTTTTACAGGCATGCTGAAAAATAGATCTGCGCGTGTACAATACATGTGCTTACGCTAGTGCAGGCCATTTTTCAGCACACCTTAGTAAAAGGACCACTTATTTTTACCAAGGACACAGGATGAACTGGTTTGTTTCATTGAAGAAGCAAGAAAAGACATTACTGTCGTGTCACTGCCATGCCTGCCTCATGAGTTTAGCTATAAATGATTTTTTCTGATTCACTGTCATGCAACCTATATTATTTAAACCACTTCATTGTGCAAATCAAATCTTCTGGCATATATTGTTCTTTGCCCTACTGAAATACATGTAAAGAAAATGCAAAGATCCTTCAGGACCTGAAATTCAGAACATAGGAGAAGCCTCAAGACTGGTTGAGGGGTTGCACATGCTTCTTACTGCATGACCTCCATCCCTCCCAATCATGTAAAATTCAGTAAGTGTGGCAGAGACAGAGATCATCAGTTCAAACAGCTGGAACAGACATGAATTTTCAAATTGTTAAGCTTGGAACCAGGGGCTTTACACTTGATTGGTGAGCAGAATATTTCTTCGTCAACTAGATAGTTGCATCTACATGCGACGTGTACATGAAAACTGTTATTTAAATGACTTTCTGTGGGTATGTTTTATGAGTGGTTAGTAGCCTTTTACCACTATCAAATACAAGTGTATTTAGCCTCAGAGGAAATGTAAAGTTTTATGGTTCTTTTATGAGAATTTAGTTGAACCTGTCTCCCCGAAGATCTGAACTAGTTCTGTTTGTTTTGTAATGATTGATGGAGTTTGTCTGAGAGAAATATTGAATGAGATGTCCCTGATGCAGTGTGCTTGACGGAGCACTGGCTGTACTGAATATACTTTAATTGTTTCCTTGCAATTTTCCATTGTTATTCCAGGTATGAGGTTTGAGATCGGGTGACGAAATACCCGTAATAATTTGCAAAACAAAAATTAAAAAGAGTAAATTTAGATAAAGGAGATATTTTACAGACACGATAAAACTTTTCTAAATGCAGAGGTGAAAAGTCCTGTTTGTGCTGGTGCTATTTGAAGGATTTTTTCCTGCCCGTCTACATTTTTCTGGGACTATATAACTAATGAGAGATTCAGAGCTTTTTGTTGTATGAGCTGCCTAGCAAAGGTGACGGAAAGAGCTGATTTGCACTGGGTTCGGGGGAAGAATTCTAATTCTCCCATTAAACAGACAGTGTGACTTCAGCTATTACAGGCAGCGATACAAGGACATCCAGGGTAATTCCCTCGCCAAACACTGCCTTAGCAAGTGAGTTCCAGGGGAAAAAGCCCTTCATATACGAAGATTCCAGTGGCCACTTTGGGGGTAATTTCTATAACACAGGTGCCAACATTTACCAGTGGTGTAAGTACAGGTGGGCCTGGGTGAGAACAAGCCCACTCATTCTTGGCTCAGGCCCACCCAGCAGTGACACCTCACTCCCCTCTCTCCCTCTCCTCCGCCAGTGGCCCAGCATCTGCCCCTCTTTCTGAACCACTGTCCCTCCCTGGTGTACCTCCAGAGAATGACACGGGGATGAGGACACATGGTTAACCGCGGAGAAGGAGACAGAGCTCGCAGGGTTGAGATCAAACTTTGCCCTGTGTCATTCTCTAAAAGTCTAAGACTAGCCTTAAACGAGCTGTTCCAACTAGATGGAACAGCATCTATAAAATATTAGGATCAATATGTAAAAACATAACACATTTTAGACAACTGGCAACTGAATTAAATGATTAAAAATCTGCAGAATCTGCTTTTGGATTTAAATGAAAACTCTGTTAAATGACATCGTTTGTGTCTTCTCTGCCTTTGGTGTGGCAACAAAAGTCTTGTCTCCTGATCAGACGTCTACTATCTGCAACGTTCTTCCATCACATGTCTAGTTGCTCAAGCATCTTACTGTTAGTGCAACAGATTCATCCATTGTTGCAGGCATCAACGAACATTTTCAACAGTTAATTGACCCTTAGTTTCCTGTTCATCCACAATACAGTGTTGGTTCTCTTCTACACCCCCATCTGAAAGACAATCCAATTATCTTCCCAGATGATGTAAAAATACTGGCTACCAAATCTTTGAGACGGTTGTACCAAAACCAGATCAAAATGGAAGGCTCAAGTCCATCAATATCAATAGCAACTCAGGAACCTTCTCAATCCACATTCCCAAAATGGTCACATCTGTGGAAGAGACCCCCCCCCCCCCCCCAAGAATAAAAATGGATGTTAGCACTTTTAAGGAATAATGCCTCCTTTGAAGGCTATAGTTAATGAATTGGACAGTTATTTATGTTCAAGTGGTGCAGACAACGTTGTTTTGATATTTTGGAAAAACAAGCAAAAGTGTTGGCCAAAACTGGCAAAATTTGCACTGGGGATCCTGAGCATTCCTGCTATCAGCACCTTTTTTGAGAGGACATTTTCTGTTGTGGGAGGGTCTGCGGAAGACAGGAGAGTTTTTTGAGGAGTGGTGTAACTACGGCGTGTTTGAAGGTATCCTGAACAGTTGCAGTGGAAAGTGAAAGATTGAGGATATGAAAGATAGAAGGGATGACAGTAGGCGAGATAGTGATAAGCAGATAAGTGGAAAAAGGATCAGAGAAACAGGTAGCTTGGAGGAGGAAAGAAAATGTGCAGTTTCCTCTTCAGTGATTTCAGAAAAGGAAGAAAAAGAGGCAGGGGTAGAAGGAAGGTTGAGAGAATGGACTGAGGGAAGGAGAGGTGGAGGTGACTTGGTTGAGAATTCAAGGTTAACCTTGTGGACCTTATCATGAAAGTACTCAGTCAGAGTCTGAGGACAGAGTGAAGGGGGAGTTGGAGGTGAAGGCACTTTGAGGAGAGAGTTCAATGTGGCAAAGAGACATCGAAGGTTTGAGCCAAGAGAATTTGTCAACTGGATGTAGTAGTCCTGTTTGGCAAGTGAAAGAGTAGACTGGAAGGAGGTCAGCAAGAATTTGAAATGTATGAAGTCAGCATGGGCACGGGATTTCAGCCAAAGTCTTTTGGCAGATCAGGCACAGGAACATAGGTAACAGATTCTAGAGGTCAGCCAAGGCTGGAGTTTGGTACGCCTTACAGAACGGGGAATGGGAGGAGCAAGAGTATCCAGAGCAGAGGAGAGAGTAGTATTATAGGAAGAGACAGCCTTATTGACAGACTTGGATAACATAGTGATTGAGAAGAGGTTTGAAACACTGGAGGAAAGAGTAGAAGAGTCAGGCCCAGAAGCACAAAACCTAACGAGCCCACAACTTGCGTTTTAAACTGGTTCCAGCCAGTTTAAAACGCAAGTAGTTCACCCCGGGCATGCACTAAGGGCATTTTCCCTGCCACGATAGCAGGCAACGAAAACGGAATGCAAATGTTTGAAAAGCTATTATAATGAGCTGCAGTACCGTTGCAGCCCATTATAATCAGATGCACTACCGTTTTTCCGATTCCCTTACCGTAGGAACCCTAACGAGATGTCTGACCTCTTGTTAGGGCTCCTGTGAGGGAATCGGAAAGGAAAAGGGCCCCCAAAAAAGGTAAAAAAGAAAAAAAAAAAAGCAGGGAGCGCAGGTGAGGGGCGTCCTTTAAGGACGTACTCTCCCTGCGCTTCTGAGAGACGTCTATTTTTTTTTTTGCAGTTTTTTTGTTCTGCCGGCGCTCGTGTTTTTTTTCCCCCTTCTGAGTCTTCGCCGCGCCACTTACCCCTCCAACAGCGAAATTTTTCTATTTTCCTGGTTGCCGCAGAATCGGGACATCCCTTTAGATTAGGCTCCTCTTCCTGGTCTCTTCAGCCAATCAGAGCGCGTTTCGCTGACAACAGCCAGCTAAGCCCGCTTTGATTGGCTGAAGAGACCAGGAAGAGGAGCCTAATCTAAAGGGATGTCCCGATTCTCCGACTCAGGTACCGAAGGACTAGAGAATGCAAGTGAGCTACAACGAGTAGCTCATTTGCATTCCCTATCGTTGATGCATTCCCGTTCCCTACCGATTCGCTATGGAATCGGTAGGGAACGGGAATTACCAATGTCTTTCATGCATCTGGGCCTCAGTAGCTTGAAGATTCCTAAATGTATTGGTGAAGATAGGACGGGATTGGGGGGGGAGGGTGTTTAAGTGTGAAAGTTATCAGATGATGGTCAAAGAGGGGAAGAGCTGAGGTGCAGAACCTGGAGAGTGAGCAGTTGGAGAGGAAGATAAGGTCAAGACTAGCCATTCTGGTGAGTGGGGGTAGTTGAACACAGTTGAAGATTGAAAGAGGATGTTAAAGTGAGAAACTGAGAAGCAGTGTGAAGGGTTTATTGTTATTGTCTCCCTGGGAGTTACCAAAGGTTAACATAGGCAACCGAGACCCCTCGGGCCTAAAGGTTCTCTGATATGACAACATTTTACAATAATGACAAGACACATAGCATTTTCTTAACATGGCATAACTCAGGCCGCAGCTTTATTTATATACAAAACATCTTAAAACCCTGGGTATACCCAAGCCGATCCAGCCTCTGGCTTATTATCCAACTCAGTCCACCATCAAGCAAGACTGACCGATCGTAAACAGAGCTCCCCGCCGTACAGCAAGGGAGCTCAACCATAAGCGCATCTACCCCAGCTGCTTAGCTTACACCATCAGGCTTGGGTACCCCGCCAAAGCTGCGACAATAAATATACAGGTACAGTCAACATAAAAAACGGGGAGGGGGGGGCTGGGTGCAATCTAGTGCCTGGATGCCTGAAGAGGACGTCCGGGCTCCGCTCGAGGATTTTAAATCCCCTCTTGAACTCCTCCCTTACCAGCAGGGTGCCCTTGTGCGGCGGGAAACCTGTCCGCCCCGCTTCCACTCGCACCCCGCTGGCCCCCCCCCAGCGCGCATGCCCGTCGGGGCACGGTGCCATGTTATATGCGGCTCCGTGCACCCACGGGCACTGCGCCTATCTTGAATCCACAAGCATAAGACCATCTCTTCCCTCTTCCAGCCCTGTCCTGAAGGTGGATCTCAGTTAGTGAATTTGCTAAATTCTAAGACTGCTTTTAGGAGATGTAACTACATTACTCTAACTTACCCATTGACTAAAGGTATACGTTATAAAGCAGTTTTTTTCTCGCTCTTTTTTCTTTGCAGCTGTTCATCATTGGAATAATCTTCCACCTGAGTTACGTTTGATAAGAAGTTATTTTTTTTTATTTCATAAGGCTTTAAAAACTTATTTATATTCTGGTTCAACGTTATCTGTTTCAACTTTCTGTAACTTTCGTAATATTTGCACTTAGGTTATTTACTTTTAATTTGTTGTTACTCACCTTGAATCTTATTTTTTAAGAGAGCTGGCGAGGAATAAGTCCTTGATAACATAACAGGTTCCAGACACATGAAGTTGACAGAGGAGACCCTGCACCCAAAGAGAGGTTGGGCCAGGGGCTACAGATAGAGTTTAAACATGTTGGAGACACATGTAGAGCACAGTGGTAATGGCAGGTGGGGTGGGGGTAACACATAGAAGCTTGAGGGTTCAGTCATGAAACTTTAGATGGCCAAAAGTGGGGAAAAGCCCTGGGCAGGGAGTAACGACACAGCCGTCTTACAGTCTGACTAGTTTTGGTTTCTCTTTGAATTATTACGAAGCTTTGTCACAAAACATGGAAGATGGCCTGGGTGTGTTAGAGTTAGATTAGATATTTACATACAAGGAGTTGAGATATCTAATGGTTAACTCTGGATTGAGAACCAGGGAAGCTTAGGGTTCAAATCCTTCTCCTCTTGATGCTCATTTTGAATTTGAACAAGTCACTTCATCTTCTGAGGCCTGAGCTACAATTTTTGGGCCCTATAGATTTCATTTGCCAATGATATGGAAATAGTTCTGTCCTGCCTTGGGTTGGCTGGTGCAGCAGAAACAGCCAGGATTTGCTACTGTCTTGTGAAAACTGCATCAATGTGGTAAGACACTTGGGGGGTCCCCCAGGCCTGGGTGGTTTTTGTTCATTTGTTTTCATGGTGAGGCAGGGTTAACATTTTAAAATGAAAAGGAATGAAATTTCATTTGTCTTTCTTTATTTTTAAAACAAAATGAAATGAAATAAGAAACTTTGTTGAAATTTCCGACTTCATTTCCAATGAAAGCACATCTCTGGTGGCCTTTTCCCAAACATCCAGCCTCCGAGACCCCTGCATAGCCTGCCAGACAGATTCAACTGGGTTTCCACAAGGACTTCTCGTTTACAGAACCAACTCCAGCAGAGGATTCGTTAGTGAGAAAGTTGTACTGAACATGGAGCCTGTTAGACGGACTCCGCTGCAAGTCATACCTCAGACTGTCCGGATTTGACCTGACGATACAGGCTGGGACTCTCCTGACAGGCTCTCCTTGTTTACTGCTGCAGCATCCTGCAGGGTACAGGAAGGGAGGAGCTGGAGAGGCCACCAGCAGAGAAATGGGGTTTGGTTCTATTGTATCCACTACTGTATTACCCACTCCCCTTCTGTCAATAGATACTGGGTGGGTGGGGGGTGGGGGCAGAAGTACATAAGTAATGCCACACTGGGAAAGGACCACGACAGTGGCCAATCCAGGCCAAGGGCACCTGGCAAGCTTCACAAACGTACAAACATTCTATACATGTTATTCCTGGAATTGTGGATTTTTCCCAAGTCCATTTAGTAGTGGTTTATGGACTTGTCCTTTAGGAAACTGTCTAACCCCCTTTTAAACTCTGCTAAGCTAACCGCCTTCACCACGTTCTCCGGCAACAAATTCCAGAGTTTAATTATACGTTGGGTGAAGAAAAAATTTCTCCGACTTGTTTTAAATTTACTACACTGTAGTTTCATCGCATGCCCCCTAGTCCTAGTATTTTTGGAAAGTGTGAACAGACGCTTCACATCCACCTGTTCCACTCCACTCAATATTTTATATACCTCTATCATGTCTCCCCTCAGCCGTCTCTTCTCCAAGCTGAATAGCCCTAGCCTCCTTAGTCTTTCTTCATAGAGAAGTCGTCCCATCCCCGCTATCATTTTAGTCGCCCTTCGCTGCACCTTTTCCAGTTCCAGTAGACAGTATGTAGGTCTCTGAGGCCATTGTACTAAGATATCCGCCTCATGCTATAACCTTAGTGCCTTAATGTAAACATCATTTGCGCAGTAAACTTATACAGTACCAGCACTTACACACGCAGGGGCTAGTTGGGGGCTAAGGGCTAGACTCAGTAAATGGAGCTCAAATGTCAGCTTAGAAAAAAATTGGCGCTCAATGCTATTCTATAATGGGCAGTTAAAATGAGCATCCATTAAAGAATAGCGCCACGTGCTGATTGCGGTGCTCAGTTCTGGGCGCCAGGGCTTTACGCCTGTTGGAAACCAGGTGTAATTCCTGGCGCTCATCCCCGGTATTCTATAACACTGCATGCAAATATTAGGAACGCCTCTAAACCGCTCATGAGCCTCCCTTGGCCACACCCCCTTTTGGATTGCGTGCTGTACGATTTGGGTGCACAGTGTTCTAGAATAGCGAGTAGGAAGATGTGCGCAAATTCTGCCAATAGCACCCAATTATCGGCAGTAATTTTAGTTGGACATTCGTCTTGCATCAGTTCCCATACATATGTAATCCATCATTATAAGTCCCTGTAGCGAGTCACTGGAGGGAGTGACTGGGAGGTCTCTGGGTGGGAGGAAGCCCAGCCCATGACGAGTATGAATGGAATAATGTTATGATTGGGGTCTGAACCCCTCTCAAACTTACCTCTTTCCTGGGGGTCAGCTTCTTAGCTGGCTTCTGTTTCTTTTCTCTGTCCTTTCTGAGCTGGCTCTGTCTCTCTGTGCTGGCAGCTTCCAGCAGCAGGGCTCTAATTGTTTCACTACACTGCACCTGTGGGTATGTTGCCTGAGTTGCTCTACCTCTCTTTGGGTGTACTGGCTTCAAGTGTTTCACAGTTTTGCATTGGTGTGGGTTGGGCCTCTCTGGGTCAGTGTGCTTTTGCCTAGGTCTAGGGAGTGTGACATCATCAGGGAGGGCCTTGATAAGGAAGTGGTGTTGTTTCCTTCAGGGCCTTTGCAACAGTTGTGTTTGCTTTAGGTAGGGTGGTGCAGTGTGCACTTCTGACATTGTGTCTAGGGTCCCTGCTTGCTTTTGCTAAGGTCCAGGTTAGTGTTAGTGCAGTGTGCACTGGTGTCTATGTGTTTAGCTTTCCTGCTTTTCCCTCTTGGTTTTGGAAGCATTGCTATGTGTAGGGCTTTGGAAGCTCTGTTGCTGATAGAAGTACTTCAGGGTTTGGTGTTGTTAGGAACACTGCAGAGTTTGCTGTTGGAAGTACTTCTGGTGTTTGTGCTATTGGTAGCATTGCAGTCTTTGCTGTTGGTGTTTGGTGATTTAGAATCACTTTTGGCTTATGTGTTAGCTTCCCTTCTTTTTCCTTGTGGCTCCCCTGTCTTCCCTTTTAGTGCTAGGAGCTCTTCTGGTTGCTTGCCAGAGTAGTGCTTAGGAAGCTCCTTGTTAGTTGTATCTAGCTTGCTAGAGCAGTGCTTAGGTAGCTGGTTAGTTCTGTGTTTAGCTTATTAGTGTAAAGCTCTGCTTGTAGCTTGGTGCTTAGTAGCACCTGTGTTAGCTTTGTGTTTAGTTCCCTGCTCTGTTAGTCTAGGGCTTAGGAAGTCCCTTTCTTGAGCAGGGATTAGGAGCTCCTGTTTAGTATAGGGCTTAGGAAGTCCTTTTTGTCAGTTTACTGTTAGGAACACTCCTGCTGGTTTAGGGCTTGGGAGCACGTAGATCAGTTTAGGGTTAGGAGCACTTCTGTTTCCAGTCCTGGTCCCTATGTCATCCGGTATCCAGTAAGTCCTGTCGGCTACTCGAACCCAGGAGCTCAACTCTTGGGGGGCTTAATAGCTAAGTACAGGTGAAGCTGTTGGACCAGTCCAGTGTGCTCCAGTCCCGTGTTCCAGTCCTGTGTCCTCCAGTCCGGGGGACCAGTCCAGGGTGTTCCAGTCTGGTGTGCTCCAGTCCAGTGTGTTCCGGTCCGGTGTGTGTTCCAGTCCTGTGTCCTCCAGTCCGGGGGATTCCAGTCCATGTGTTCCGGTTCGCTGGGCAGTGCCTGCAGTCCCTGCCGGTGTGCTTACCCAGTGTTGGTTGGTGGGTTTTGCCTGCTGCTGTCGCTCCTCGTCAGCAGCCCAAGGGCTCACGTTTGCTCCAGAGCCCGGCCCCGCGGGCTCTGAACCTGAGAACCTGACAAATAAAAAGCATTTGTGGGGGAGAGTAACAGCTCTCGGAAGAGTTGAGAGGAGATTCAAAGGGAAAAGAAGAGCGGAAAGGGGTCTTTGGTTGCCTGCAAACTCCTAAAAAGTGACCCGAACAACAAGAAGGGGGGATCCTGGAGCACCACCTTTAAGACTGGGCTACAAATGAGGAGCAGTCGTTGCCCCACTCACAACGACTGGTGAAGGAGTCAGAGCTTCAGGTAGATTGTCCAAACCTATGCTAACTGCTTTTACCACATCCTCCAGCAAAGAGTTCCAGAGCTTAACTATTCATTGAGTGAAAAAATATTTCCATGTAACTTCCTTGAGAGTCCCCTAGTTTTTATATTTTTGGAATGAGTAAAAAATTGATTTACTTCTACTCATTCTACACCACTCAGGATTTTGTAGACCTCAATCGTATCTCCCCTCATCCGTCTCTTTTCCAAGCTGAAGAGCCCTAACCTCTTTAGCCTTCCTCATACGAGAGGAGTTCCATCCCATTTATCATTTTGGTTGCTCTTCTTTGAACCTTTTCTAATTCTACTATATCTTTTTTGAAATATGGTGACCAGAATTGAACATAGGAACATGACGGCAGATAAAGGCCATATGACCCATCCAGTCTGCCCATCCTCTGTAACCCCTAATTCTTCCTGTTCCTAAGCAATCCCACATGCTTATCCCAATGCTTTTTAAATTCTGGAACAGTCCTAAACATAATACTCAAGGCGCAGTCGCACCATGGAGTAATACAGAGGCATTATAGTATTTCTGGTCTTATTCATCATTCTTTACCTAAATTCCTAGCATCTTGTTTACTTTTTTGTTTGCCGCCGCACACTGAACAGAAGATTTCAGCATATTATCTATAAGAACACCTAGATCTTTTTCTTGAGTGTTGACCCCCAAGGTGGACCCTATCATCAGGTAACTATGATTCGGATTATTCTTTCCAATGTGCATCACCTTGCATTTGTCCACATTAAATTTCATCTGCCATTTGGACGCCCAGTCTTCCAATTTCCTAAGGTCTTCCTGCAATATTTCACAGTCCGCACGTGTTTTAACAACCATGAATAGTTTTGTGTCATCTGCAAATTTAATCACTGATTTCCATATCATTTATAAATACGTTAAATAGCACCGGTCCCAGTACTGATCCCTGTGGCATTCCACTGTTCACCCTCCTCCATTGAGAGAAATGACCTTTTAACCCTTCATCGTGTGACCCCTACTCCTAGTATTTTTGGAAAGAGTAAACAACTGATTCGTGTCTACCCGTTCCACTCCACTCATTATTTTATAGACCTCTGTTACAAGAAATTAATTTAAGAACACTGCTACTTTGGCACAATATTTCTGCCCACATTCTCCACAATTAAATATATGTTACAAGAAATGATTTATCTTGGGGGAAAGAGCTCTAGAGCACTCGCTACTGTTTATAATTTAAGAGCAGGCGCTGTATTTATAAGTTTTAGGATATTAATTTCTCCACCAATCACCAAAGGTGATAATTGCAATAAATTAAATAAATTAAGTATATATAAAAGATACCATATACTCAGAACACAAAGAGACTGTATTTTTAGCTTCAAAAAGGTTGATTTAATATACAATTGCACATGAAAGGTAGGTTTTTAAAAGGATCTTAGAACAGAGAATTTGTGCATAAAATAGAACAAAGTAGCAGGTAGGTTAACTTACAAGTCCTTGTTACAAGCATGCTGTGGTCCAGCTGATTGGTGAGCACATGATCAGGAGCAAGGCATCAGCAGACCCCAAAGAGAGCAGCAGGTCCCAAGAGGAGGCAGGTTCCAAGAGAGCGAGCTGGGCTGTTTCCAGGCCTTTTACAATGTTAGCAGAGAAGCATGGTGTGTGCATGTCCTGGATATTTTGCAAGGCATTATGATTAATGTAGTCTGTTCACATGACCAAGTTATAAGTCCTTCTTTCTGCAGATGTCCTGGCGTCCATTTGTCTGATAGATGATGGGAGGGGCAGGTATACCTTTGACAAGCAAATGTTTATGGTTTCCCCTCTGAAGTCTTTGTTATCAATAGCTGGAGTTATGCCTTTTCCAGACTATCTGTCTGCTGGTGGAGATGTCTATGTGATTCTTCACCTTAGTCATCCTTTTGTTTAGTCTTTTTAGGTGGGAGGGCAGAGAGAGTTTTATTTCTCTTTGAAGCACAGTACCCTTTTGTCTCTTAAATGTCTTTTAAATGTTCCCCAAAGGGAGAGGGAAGAGGGCTTTTGGAATGAAAGCCAGTTCTGCTGCAGTGTCAAATATATATATTTTTAAAAGCTGCACAAATATATTGGTGTATATATATGTATCTGATCCAACACAACATCATGCTACACATTTAATTCTGATGATTGGCTTATACCATAACATTCCCTCTCTTGCTTCACGGTTCCTTCTCAGCCATCTCTTCTCCAAGCTGAAGAGCCCTAGCACCTTTAGCCTTTCCTCATAGGGAAGTCGTCCCATCCCTTTTATCATTTTTGTCACCCTTCTCTGTACCTTTTCTAATCCCACTATATCTTTTTTGAGATGTGGTGACCAGAATTGCACGGTATTCAAGGTATGGTCACACCAGTGGCGTAGCTACGTGGGGCCTGAGGGGGCCGGGGCCCCCGCAGATTCACCCCAGGACCCCCCTCCCGGCGAACCCGCCCCCGCCGCCGCCTACCTTTACTCTGAGTCTGACGTCCTGCACGTACAACGTGCAGGACGTCAGCAAACAAATTGAAGAGCAGGAAGGAGTGAGAAGACGTCGGCTGGCGGGGAGTGGGATCCCCCGCCAGCAAAAGTAAAGGTAGGCTGCGGCGGCGGGTTCGCGGCGGGAGGGGGGGCGGCAATGTCGGCGGTGCGGGGGCGGCGCCGGGGGGGAGGGCTAAAATGTGCCCCCTCCCCCGGGCTCTGGCCCCCTCCCCCACGGAAGGCTGGCTACGCCCCTGGGTCACACCATGGAACAATACAAAGGTATTATAACGTCCTCATTTTTGTTTTCCATTCCTTTCCTTATAATACCTAACATTCTATTTGCTTTCTTAGCCGCTGCAGCACACTGAGCAGAAGGTTTCAACGTATCATCAACGATGACACCTAGATCCCATTCCTGTCCTAATGTGGAACTTTGCATTATATAGCTATAGTTCGGGTTCCTCTTTCCCACATGCTGCATCACTTTGCGCTTGCTCACATTAAATGTCATCTGCCATTTAAATGCCCAGTTTCCCAGTCTCGTCAGGTCCTCTTGTAATTTTTCACAATCCTCTTGTGATTTAACAACTTTGAATAACTTTTGTGTTTAGCACTGGTTTGTCGTGCACTTTGATCCTTGCTACATAGGAAGTTATCAGAATGCTCAAAAAAATCAGCGCTGAGACAGAAATAATGACTGTGTTGTAATCGAGACACTTTATTACATCAGATTGTCTGTGATCCAGGACTTGGGACTAACTATGCAGTTACCATAGGTTGTATTGCACATGATACTGGCTGAGCAATGCAGAGAGGGGTTGAGCATTCCTCCTCTCTCCCCTCCCCGCACGTGCATTAATCTTACAATTGCTGGCGTGGATGTCAAAGCCCCTCTAGCCAAAGAAATGCAGTGCCTGAGCCGCTCTCCTCCTCCTTGAACTGCCTCTGTAATGCAGAAGTCTGCGGTGTGCCTCCAGCTGTCAGCTCCAGGCATAGGCGCCTGGTATAAGAGGCTTGGAGAGGCTAAGCCTCCCCTGCTGTGCTCTGAGAGGTTTAAATTGTTGATTTACCTCCATCCTCACAGCAGGAGCTGCAGTGAAAGCCCTCTAGCCTTGTGTAACCAGTTGTAGAAATTGGTTTATGGTTTGTTTACCTTACTGATGGGAGAGTAAGGGGGGTTGGCTGGAGGTGTCTTGGGTTGCCAGGGATATATTTAACGGGGATGACTTCCTGACCTGCACTGAGGACAGATAGCAGCAGAATCGGATACTCGGCCAGCATGATCAGAAAAAGTCACCAGACAACAAAGGTAGAAAAGATCATTTTATTTTCATTATAGTGTTTGGAATATGTCCACTTAGAGAATCAGGTGCTCAACATTAAAAGTTTATATTTATTTACTTATTTATGGCATTTTATCCCACATT